>NC_090654.1:224451257-224646677 GCF_040937935.1 Hyperolius riggenbachi | reverse complement strand
AGCCCCCACCCCTTCTATGATCAAATCCTCCTACCTATAGGTAAGGAGTGTGGTGCTACTACAATTGATTGGGATTGAAAGCCTTATAAAATGATGCAATAAATGCTAAAATAAAGACGGTTATTATGTGGATAAATAATTTGTTTACCCATCACCCTTTAGTTTTCTCAGTGGAAAGTGACCACCCACCAACCAATAGCCAAATGGAGGCAGGCCCTACTCAGCTGTATTTGCTTTTCAAAATTCACTGCAACCCAAACTGAGTGCCATTCTACTACAACATTACTACTTCCAATTACCTTCTACAAACATATTACTACTATGGGAACTTGCTCTCCCCTTTTTATTGGTTGAAAATTCTTTGAAACTCAAGTGTCAGAAGCATGTGATTAGAGTATAGCTATATTAAGACACAAGGTATCCTTGTATTGTACTAACATTTGGGTAATTTCTGGTCATGTGGTAAACCGAATTAGAGGTGTTTACAAAGTGGGACCCAGTCTGTGAGGACACTTGGCCAAAAAATGGAGTTTAAACTCATCAGTAGAATCTTAAGTCTTTATTAACTTTTATAGGATAGTGTTACCAAGAAATACAAAAGTTGATATTGGCCCGATATGGCAAGTCATTGACTCTTCCCAGATCAGAAAGTCAATGATTGCCTAAGCACACTGCACACTCAATCTCTATCAGATCTTAGCAGAACTCTATCAAGCATCAATCGGACCAGTATCCTTGTACCGCTTGATACCGTACAACTCTATGTAGCCATTGATCCCGGTCGCTCCTCCCTCACTCATTCGCTCAAGGATTATCTACGCTATCAACAAATCTCCAACTGGTTCCATCAAAGTGATTGAGTTGGCTGGAACAATCGATACGCATACTCTCTGACAAAGAAGATTAAAAAATTGTCCACACTAATCACTGAACTGTGTTTAGTTATCCTTTCAAAGAGAGAACTCTCAAAAGATATGCTAATATTTCACCATCATCTAGAGTCTATGATTAGTCTTTAGTCACATATAACAGAACATGTTTTATTTTTTAACAGAAATCGATTGCCAGAATAATTCACAATAGGTATGCAGCATCTTGTGTTGTGAAATCGTTAACCTCTGCCACAGGCATGTTGAGTCTTAATGTAAAATAAACATATAAAGAGAAGGAAAAATTCCTACATTTGAAGTCCCTGGGAAGACACTAATACAAACAAGTGATCAATTAAGATAAGAGCCTGAAAATGAACACAGCCTCATTCCTCAATTAACCTGTGTGTTTTCATATTAATTGTGCTGCAATTGGTTCCTTCCTAATGATGGTCTTTGATTATCAGATTGTAAAGGAGAATGAAATAAAGTGAAAGCAGTCAGCCATACTACACATCATCCATCATCTGGAATGGTACTTCTGACCCCCTGCAGGTTTTTGTTTTCAGTTTTTCTATCCCCTGCACAGTGCTTTATGCTCAGATGCTGCGTATGTATAATAATCCTATATACATACAGTTAGTGTAGGTTCATGTTTTCCCATTTCCAATTGTAGAACCTATCATGCTATTAGTTTAAAGAGGAACTGTTGTAAAAATATCGTTATTAATAAAATCATTTCTTTTTTACAATGCTCATTTATAATATTTACCGTAGTCAGTGTTTGCCTATTTCTTTCGTCCTGTCAAGTGATCTCTGCGGAATAACTGTTTACTGAGAGTTCTAAAGCCAGTAGAAAATACACCTGGCCTCCCAGAATGCTCTGGGGTTTAGAATTCTGCATGTCTAACCATTGTACTGGTTAAGTGCTCTGCCTTTGACATGGGAGACCAGGGTTCGAATCCCGGCTAGGGTCAGTGCCTATTCAGTAAGAAGTCCTTGAGCAAGACTTCCTAACACTGTAGGGTGGCCCCTTAGTGGCTGCAGCTCTCGAGGAGAAAAGCTCAAAAGGAGAAACGTGCTATACAGTATAATCTCATTATAGTAAACTCCAAAGGACCGGGAAAAGTGGTTTACTATATCAGAAGTTTACTGCATCAAAAATTGTCCTTGAAATGGTCCTGCGTGCCCTGATACTGTACATTCTCTTCTGCAAAGGACCAACTTTGTCCTCCCATTGGAGGTACAGTACAAGCACTTGTACATTTGGTGGACTACAAGGTTACGTATACCTTAGGGCTGCATAGCCAGGCTGGACAAATCACTGGTACAGTATCAAGGTTTTCTTAAAAATTGCAGCCATTGCTGAATAGAGGCAACCACTCTCTTCCTGTGAGTGGCTCAGATACCTCTGTGGGCCGGACTTGCAGTACATAACCAATCATGTTAAGTCACTTGCATCTGTAATATGTTACCTCTGCGGGCAGGACTTCGCACTCCTCTTCACTCTCCTTAGTTTTGCAGCGAGTAAGCCCGCTCTCCTCTGATCTACCCAAGTGAAAGTAGCATGTACTGCACTCCACACGCTACCAGGAGCGTCATCGCTGACAAGGGAAGAGTTACCCGGGAGTGCGTACAATCCTATGGGAGGACTGTGACGATACATTTATCGGTGATTGAAAACTGGATGTTTAATGCTGCATTCTCTTTAGTTTATGTTCACATTATTCCTAATTTTTCCCCAGGCTGCTTATTTGTACAGTACTGTATATCCAGCAGCAGGAACATTGTTCTAGTCTTAAAAATGTTATCAGGCATTAGCTCACTTGCCTGAAGAGAGCAGCAGACCATGGGTTTCACACTGACATATGACGCATGCGCCACCCAATGTTTACTATATCCAGAGTCACGGTCACGTAGGGGCCAAAAACATGTTTACTATAACATAAGTTTTATTATATAACAGTTTACTATACCAGACGTTGCCCCCATAGACTTATAATGGAGATTGGCCGGGACCTGGAGAGGTAGTTTACTATACCAGAATGTACGATACCAGAGTTTATTATAACGATATTATACTGTATAGGATTATAATATACAGCAATATATAGCTACATTAAGTATTTCTGATGCATTCTACTGTATGTCCCATCAATTTAAGGCAATTTTTGTTGTGGATTTCCACATTTGCAGATCTAGATTTCCATAATCGTGTTAGGTCTTGTGTTGTCCATACTTATTGACATGTACAGTTTCACATACACATTTTCCTATGCATCAGTTTGTATAAGCCAAAATGTGTGAGGCTGCACAATATACAATAGATGCGAAAACACATTAGCCAGAATTTATTTAGGTTTTTTTATTGCACACTCAAAATGCATTAGATATGAATGAGCCAGTTCATTGTACTGACAGTTCTATTTTTTTTTGCACTGCATTAACCACTTGAGGACCTAGGGCTTTCTACCCCTTAAGGACCGGCCACTTTTTTTCCATTCAGACCACTGCAGCTTTCACGGTTTATTGCTCGCTCATACAACCTACCACCTAAATGAATTTTGGCTCCTTTTCTTGTCACTAATAAAGCTTTCTTTTAGTGCTATTTGATTGCTCCTGCGATTTTTACTTTTTATTATATTCAGCAAAAAAGACATGAATTTTGGCAAAAAAATGATTTTTTTAACTTTCTGTGCTGACAGTTTTCAAATAAAGTAAAATTTCTGTATACATGCAGCGCGAAAAATGTGGACAAACATGTTTTTGATAAAAAAAAACCCATTCAGTGTATATTTATTGGTTTGGGTAAAAGTTATAGCGTTTACAAACTATGGTGCAAAAAGTGAATTTTCCCATTTTCAAGCATCTCTGACTTTTCTGACCCTCTGTCATGTTTCATGAGGGGCTAGAATTCCAGGATAGTATAAATACCCCCCAAATGACCCCATTTTGGAAAGAAGACATCCCAAAGTATTCACTGAGAGGCATAGTGAGTTCATAGAAGATATTATTTTTTGTCACAAGTAAGCGGAAAATGACACTTTGTGAAAAAAAAAAAAAAAAAAAAAAAAGTTTCCATTTCTTCTAACTTGCGACAAAAAAAAATGAAATCTGCCACGGACTCACCATGCTCCTCTCTGAATACCTTGAAGTGTCTACTTTCCAAAATGGGGTCATTTGTGGGGTGTGTTTACTGTCCTGACATTTTGGGGGGTGCTAAATTGTAAGCACCCCTGTAAAGCCTGAAGGTGCTCATTGGACTTTGGACCCCTTAGCGCAGTTAGGGTGCAAAAAAGTGCCACACATGTGGTATTGCCGTACTCAGGAGAAGTAGTATAATGTGTTTTGGGGTGTATTTTTACACATACCCATGCTGGGTGGGAGAAATATCTCTGTAAATGACAATTTGTTAATTTTTTTTACACACAATTGTCCATTTACAGAGATCTTTCTCCCACTCAGCATGGGTATGTGTAAAAATACACCACAAAACACATTATACTACTTCTCCTGAGTACGGCGATACCACATGTGTGGCACTTTTTTGCACCCTAACTGCGCTAAAGGGCCCAAAGTCCAATGAGTACCTTTAGAATTTCACAGGTCATTTTGAGAAATTTCGTTTCAAGACTACTCCTCACGGTTTAGGGCCCCTAAAATGCCAGGGCAGTATAGGAACCCCACAAATGACCCCATTTTAGAAAGAAGACACCCCAAGGTATTCCGTTAGGAGTATAGTGAGTTCATAGAAGATTTTATTTTTTTGTCAAAAGTTAGCGGAAATTGATTTTAATTGTGTTTTTTCACAAAGTGTCATTTTCCACTAACTTTTGACAAAAAATAAAATCTTCTATGAACTCACCATACTCCTAACGGAATACCTTGGGGTGTCTTCTTTCTAAAATGGGGTCATTTGTGGGGTTCCTATACTGCCCTGGCATTTTAGGGGCCCTAAACCGTGAGGAGTAGTCTTGAAACGAAATTTCTCAAAATGACCTGTGAAATTCTAAAGGTACTCATTGGACTTTGGGCCCTTTAGCGCAGTTAGGGTGCAAAAAAGTGCCACACATGTGGTATCGCCGTACTCAGGAGAAGTAGTACAATGTGTTTTGGGGTGTATTTTTACACATACCCATGCTGGGTGGGAGAAATACCTCTGTAAATGGACAATTGTGTGTAAAAAAATCAAAAGATTGTCATTTACAGAGGTATTTCTCCCACCCAGCATGGGTATGTGTAAAAATACACCCCAAAACACATTATACTACTTCTCCCGAGTACGGCGATACCACATGTGTGGCACTTTTTTGCACCCTAACTGCACTAAGGGGCCCAAAGTGCAATGAGTACCTTTAGGATTTCACAGGTCATTTTTGTTTCAAGACTACTCCTCACGGTTTAGGGCCCCTAAAATGCCAGGGCAGTATAGGAACCCCACTAATGACCCCATTTTAGAAAGAAGACACCCCAAGGTATTCCGTTAGGAGTATGGTGAGTTCATAGAAGTTTTTATTTTTTTGTCACAAGTTAGCGGAAATTGATTTTAATAGTTTTTTTTCACAAAGTGTCATTTTCCGCTAACTTGTGACAAAAAATAAAATCTTCTATGAACTCACCATACTCCGTACGGAATACCTTTGGGTGTCTTCTTTCTAGAATGGGGTCATTTGTGGGGTTCCTATACTGCCCTGGCATTTTAGGGGCCCTAAACCGTGAGGAGTAGTCTTGAAACCAAATGTCGCAAAATGACCTGTGAAATCCTAAAGGTACTCATTGGACTTTGGGCCCCTTAGCGTACTTAGGGTGTAAAAAAGTGTCACACATGTGGTACCCGCCGTACTCAGGAGAAGTAGTATAATGCGTTTTGGGGTGTATTTTTACACATACCCATGCTAAGTGGGAGAAATATCTCTGTAAATGACAATTGTTTGATTTTTTTACACACAATTGTCCATTTACATAGAAATTTCTCCCATCCAGCATGGGTATGTGTAAAAATACACCCCAAAACACATTATACTACTTTTCCTGAGTACAGCGGTACCACATGTGTGACAATTTTTGCAGCCTAGGTGCGCTAAGGGGCCCAACGTCCTATTCACAGGTCATTTTGAAGCATTTGTTTTCTAGACTACTCCTCGCGGTTTAGGGCCCCTAAAATGCCAGGGCAGTATAGGAACCCCACAAGTGACCCCATTTTAGAAAGAAGACACCCCAAGGTATTCCGTTAGGTGTATGGCGAGTTCATAGAAGATTTTATTTTTTGTCACAAGTTAGTGAAAAATGACTTTGTGAAAAAAAACCAATAAAAATTAATTTCCGCTAACTTTTGACAAAAATAAAATCTTCTATGAACTCGTCATACACCTAACAGAATACCTTGGGGTGTCTTTTTTTCTAAAATAGGGTCACTTGTGGGGTTCCTATACCGCCCTGGCATTTTACAGGCCCAAAACCGTGAGTAGTCTGGAAACCAAATGTCTCAAAATGACTGTTCAGGGGTATAAGCATCTGCAAATTTTGATGACAGGTGGTCTATGAGGGGGCGAATTTTGTGGAACCGGTCATAAGCAGGGTGGCCTTTTAGATGACAGGTTGTATTGGGCCTGATCTGATGGATAGGAGTGCTAGGGGGGTGACAGGAGGTGATTGATGGGTGTCTCAGGGGGTGGTTAGAGGGGAAAATAGATGCAATCAATGCACTGGGGAGGTGATCGGAAGGGGGTCTGAGGGGGATCTGAGGGATTGGCCGAGTGATCAGGAGCCCACACGGGGCAAATTGGGGCCTGATCTGATGGGTAGGTGTGCTAGGGGGTGACAGGAGGTGATTGATGGGTGTCTCAAGGTGTGATTAGAGGGGGGAATAGATGCAAGCAATGCACTGGCGAGGTGATCAGGGCTGGGGTCTGAGGGCATTCTGAGGGTGTGGGCGGGTGATTGAGTGCCCTAGGGGCAGATAGGGGTCTAATCTGATAGGTAGCAGTGACAGGGGGTGATTGATGGGTAATTAGTGGGTGTTTAGGGTAGAGAATAGATGGAAACACTGCGCTTGGGTGGTGATCTGATGTCGGATCTGCGGGCGATCTATTGGTGTGGGTGGGTGATCAGTTTGCCCGCAAGGGGCAGGTTAGGGGCTGATTGATGGGTGGCAGTGACAGCGGGTGGTTGATGGGTGGAAGTGACAGGGGGTGATTGATGGGTGGCAGTGACAGGGGGTGATTGATGGGTGATTGATAGGTGATTGACAGGTAATCAGTGGGTTATTACAGGGGAGAACAGATGTAAATATTGCACTGGCGAATTGATAAGGGGGGGTCTGAGGGCAATCTGAGCGTGTAGGCGGGCGATTGGGTGCCCGCAAGGGGCAGATTAGGGTCTGATCTGATGGGTAACAGTGACAGGTGGTGATAGGGGGTGATTGATGGGTAATTAGTGGGTGTTTAGAGGAGAGAATAGATGTAAACGCTGCGCTTGGGTGGTGATCTGATGTCGGATCTGCGGGCGATCTATTGGTGTGGGTGGGTGATCAGATTGCCCGCAAGGGGCAGGTTAGGGGCTGATTGTTGGGTGGCAGTGACGGGGTGATTGATGGGTGATAGGTGATTGGCAGGTGATTGACAGGTGGTCAGTGGGTTATTACAGGGAAGGACAGATGTAATTAATGCACTGGCGAATTGATAAGGGGGGGGTCTGAGGGCAATCTGAGCGTGTGGGCGGGTGATTGGGTGCCCGCAAGGGGCAGATTAGGGTCTGATCTGATAGGTAACAGTGACAGGTGGTGATAGGGGGTGATTGATGGGTGATTGATGGGTAATTAGTGGGTGTTTAGAGAAGATAACAGATGTAAACAATACATTTGGGAGGTAATCTGACGGCGGGTTTGCGGGCGATCTAATGGTGTGGGTGGGTGATCAGATTGCCCGCAAGGGGCAGGTTAGGGGCTGATTGATGGGTGGCAGTGACAGGGGGTGATTGATGGGTGATAGGTGATTGGCAGGTGATTGACAGGTGATCAGTGGGTTATTACAGGGAAGAACAGATGTAATTAATGCACTGGTGAATTGATAAGGGGGGGTCAGAGGGCAATCTGAGCGTGTGGGCGGGTGATTGGGTGCCCGCAAGGGGCAGATTAGGGTCTGATCTGATAGGTAAAAGTGACAGGTGGTGATAGGGGGTGATTGATGGGTGATTGATGGGTAATTAGTGTGTGTTTAGAGGAGAGAATAGATGTAAACAATGGATTTGGGAGGTGATCTGATGTCGGATCTGCGGGCGATCTATTGGTGTGGGGGGGTGATCAGATTGCCCGCAAGGGGCAGGTTAGGGGCTGGCTGATGGGTGGCAGTGACAGGGGGTGATTGACGGGTGATTGACAGGTGATTGACAGGTGATTGACAGGTGATTGACAGGTGATCAGGGGGATAGATGCATACAGTAAACAGGGGGGGTGGTCTGGGGGGGGGGGTCTGGGGAGAATCTGAGGGGTGGGGGGTGATCAGGAGGGGGCAGGGAGCAGGGTGGGGGATAAAAAAAAAAATAGCGTTGACAGATAGTGACAGGGAGTGATTGATGGGTGATTAGGGGGGTGATTGGGTGCAAACAGGGGTCTGGGGGGTGGGCAGGGGGGGGTCTGATGGGTGCTGTGGGCGATCTGGGGCAGGGGGGGGGGAAAAATCAGTGTGCTTGGTGCAGACTAGGGTGGCTGCAGCCTGCCCTGGTGGTCCCTCGGACACTGGGACCACCAGGGCAGGAGGCAGCCTGTATAATACACTTTGTAAACATTACAAAGTGTATTATACACTTTGTATGCGGCGATCGCGGGGTTAACATCCCGCCGGCGCTTCCGTATGGCCGGCGGGATGTTGCGGCGGGTGAGCGGCGCCAGGCGGAGGCGGAGGATCGCGTCACTGATGACGCGATCGCTCCGCCCATGCCCCTACAAGGACCGCCGCCAATTGTCAATACGGCGGTCCTTGCGGGGTGCACTTCCCGGCCGCCAATTGTACATACGGCGGTCGGGAAGTGGTTAAATATGAAAGCACTACACAAAGTGTGAATAGCCCTTATGCATTTTTTAATTAGCCGCAGTGTTCTCCCCAGGCTCTTTTAGCTGGGTGCTCCACCCGGCTAATTACGGTAAGCACCCGGCTGTTATCAGCTTGTCTCCTCATCCTCTTACTATGCTGTAAGTAGAGTTGCACAGAGAAGCATCTCCCCTGCATTCCACTGTCATCCCCCACCCAGCTACTTTTTCATGCTACCCGGCTGGAAAAAAATTCTGTGGAGAACACTGAGCCAGTAGAGAAATATTTGACTACGCACAGGATTTTCCCGCCTCTGTTTTTAGTGGAAACTGATACTTCCCAATCAGTGCTAAGTCAATCTCCAAACAGTGACAGCACTTATAAGGTAAAGTGGAGAGGAGCTAAGTATATTTTCAATTCCATACATCAAGACATTGGGATTTGGTGCTTGGGACATAAATTCTGTGCCCCCTGGACTTGGATTGAACGTCAAAAAGTGCCAAGCATCTAACACCCTACCCAAACTGAAATCTAACCTTCAGGAGATCCCTTTACTCTAACCTTAACTGCTTAGTAACTTCCCTCTGCCTACCGACCCCTTCCCCTAGCTGAACACTTTCTTCTCCCCTTAACCAGAATTTTAATACTATCTTATGTGTAATACTTATTAACCCATTTTGTAACTCTTTAAAGACTTGATTTTTCTTCATCTTTTCTTCTCACCTCAACCCCTCATCATGCCTTACTCCACCACATACCAGCCCAGGTTCCTGTTGTATGGAACCCTCCTTTGTGCTTTGGACTATTATTCTACCCATAGTGTGTAATTGAGCTTTGTAGGTGGTAAGCTAGACTAAGCAGAGTTAATTTCTTTTAATGTGTCACAGTTTGTGCTTGTCGTGTATGCCGGTTTGCCATATGCACTGCCTATTAATTGTACAGCTCTGTGTAATATAATTGTTTTACATCATAAAATGATACTATGAGGACAGAGAACAAGAATGCAAGGGAAGTTGGCCGAAAGATAATATCTGCCCCCCCCCCCCCCTGCCCCACAGAATGCCCTATGGTGAATCCTACAGGTCTTATTGCCAAGGATATGCCTTCTCCCATAGAAAACATTGGGTGGCTGAATAGTGTACTTGATAAAGACACTACTTTTAATACAGAAGACTAATGTTTCTGTTACCTAAAGTACTTTAAGGTTCGACAAGACTCAATAATAATGTTATCAACAATTGTTATTATTATTAAATGCAAGCAAGTGGTTAATGTAGCCATGCCTCTCCCATAGATAGGAATAGGTATGGTGGGTGATTGTCAGAATTTACTTTGCCTTCCTCCAAGAAGGCAGTGCAGTAGGTCAGACTGTTATGATTCAGCTCCAGAATACCCTGGTGAATGGATGGAAAAGATCAAATCATTGCATCGCATCACCAAAGGCCTTTCACCACTGATTTTGTAAGTATCTTGAGATTTTTAAGGAAAGTTTTTTGTTGTTGTTTTTATGGAGACTAATATTGCTAACCCCTGACCCTAAGTTAACCGATTCCTCTACTTCCAATAATCCTCCCATATTACTAAGCTACCTTAGTTGACTTAAGTAATCAAATGAATATAATTCCCTTTCTTTCATAATGGCACATTAATCATACTTGAAACAATTTGACTAATGATGAAAACCGTGAAGAACAGTTAGAACATAGTTGGCCATATACAGGTCATAGTGTCTGGCAGATTCAATTACTTTAACTGAAACTGCCATTGATCTCTTAACCAAAACTTGGAAGTTTAGTCATCTGCACCAACTCTCCAACCTTTGGAATCACTTTACGGGCTCCCTAAAAATTCATTTTTTTCAAACAAAGCGCTCTAATGGCCCGTACTCACGGGCTGCAGAAGTGGCCTGTCGCCAGCACACGTGAGCGTGTGGGCGACAGGCCGGCGACAGCTCCTCGCCAGGTCCCTCCGCGTACACACGCGGAAGAGGGACCAGTGGCGAGACGGAAGCTGTCGCCGACGTTCCTCCTCCCCCCGCCGGAAGCTCCATTTACCACAATGGAGGTTGCTGTCGCTAGTCCGCGTACTCACGCGGACTAGCGACAGTTGCGGGGGAGGTGCGGCGGCGACTGTCGCCATGCGATTGAAACTTTCAATCGCATGGCGACATGAGCGACGGGCGACAGTTCGGGGTGCGCGCGCGACGGCCCATACTCACGGGCGACCTGTCGCCGCAACACGCGCGCGCCGCGTGTTGAGGCGACAAAAGTCCCTCGTGAGTATGGGCCATAACTTAGGCCATTTCCTTTCAACCTCTAGCTAGTTTGTGCTCCTTACAAAATATAACCTAAAAAATCACTGGCTCTAAGCATACATATTGCAAATTACCCCACCTCTTGTTTCCTCTCTATTCCTCTAAATTGTAAGCGTGCAAGGGCAGGGCTCTCTTACCCATTTGTGTCTTAGAATGTGCTATACACTTTGATAATCCTGTGACATTTGTCACTGCAATTACTACGTCTACCAATGATGTGTTATGTACTAATGTCTACGGTGTTCTACCCTAGCCTTATAAGCCAGGCGCTCCGCCCGCCTAATTTTCTCCAGCACTCGGATGTTTTCCTTGCTCTCCTCTTCACTCCCCTCCCCGCCCCACATTGCTGCAAACCTGAATGTTGTAATTCAGGCAGCATCCTCTAGGTGGCAGCAGCACAGTACAGAGGTACAACAGATGATATTCCTTACACTCTATGCTCCTGACACAGTAGAGACCTGCTAGATGCTCTCATCCTCATTAATATGCACTGCAGCCCGAGCTGGCCCAACCTTCTCACCAAGCTTCTGAAGTGCCATTCCTTCTGCTATGCCTAAGACAGCAATGCTTCTGGACCTGAGAGGATTCTCAGAACCTGCTGCAGCTACCGACACTTAGGGAGACTTCATAAAGGCAGCCGGGTAAGTGTGCCCTCACCTGTGTATGGCTGTGTCACTGGACCTCCCCTGTATACAGTTACACAGAAAGTAGTAGAAGTAGTTTCCTGACCGCATCTCCCCTACTAGAAAGTGACATCTCCATGCTCTGTATGGTATGGCGTACAGCCACGCAAAGGAGTTTCTGCAGTTAAATATTCATTTTCAGAGGCAATACTTGAGGCAATAGGAGAATCTGAAGCCTCCTTAAATTCAAAGAGAAAAGAGAGAAACCTGAAGTGAAAATAAGAAGTCAAAATAACCATACACAGGTCATACTCATGTGTAGTCTACTCCTCAATCTCTTTCTCCTCTCCTGCGTCCCATTTGTCCACTGTGATCAATGGAATTCTCCGTCCTCCATTTTAAAAATGGCCATTACCCCATAACAGCTTCCTGGTCAGCACACTGTTAAACTGTAATATCGCCCACTTGAGCCATAGGGAAACATGGACATTACCATGCCCATTCAGTTGTAACTGACAGCTGCTGATATATAACTGACAGCAACTGGGATATTTCAATTCTGACAAAATATTGTCAGAACTGGAAGGAATCATTGTAAGAAGAAAATGGTGAGCTTCTGAGAGGAACTGACGGTGAGGTTAGTATGTAATATTCATTTGCAGCTATGTCATGTGTTTATTTTAAATAATTTTACTCACTTCAGGTTCCCTTTAAGTATGTTTGCCCCAACTAAAACGCTGCATCCCCGCGGCTGTAATCTAACTAAATCCCCCCAAACTCCCCGGGGAGCAATCCGGGCAGCGCTTTCGTGAGAGGCAGAGCTTTCAGCTGCAGCTCTGCCTCTCCATGCGTCTATCCACCCGGATCACCGCCTCTGCCCGCCCCTTTCAGTCTTCCTTCACTGAGAGGGGCGGGGGAGAGACGGAGAAACGCGCTGACAGACGCGTGTGAGGCAGGGCTGTGGCTTATAGCCCTGCCTCTCACGGAAGCGCACAGGGCAGCAAAATCCACAACCAAGAAAGTCATGGATTTTACGAGGGGAGTTAGGGGGATTTGGTTAGATTACAGCCGCAGGGATGCAGCGTTTTAATTAGGGCAAACATACTTAAGAGGTTTTTGCAATAAAAACTTGAATTTAAGGAGGCTTCAGTGTCTCTTTTAATCTGATTTATTTGTATTAGTGGTGCTTCAACGTTCTGTCCATTCTATGATGAGCAAAACATTCTCCCAGTGTGCAAACGTGTGATTACCCGGAAAGACAAGCCAACCAAAGCCATCTGTTATACGAATGGCTGTGATTGGCTCATCGCTATCCTCTCCCTCTCTATGGGGAATTTCTGTGCTTATCCTTGTCAGATGCGTGGAGAAATGATAAGGATATTCAGTGAGGAGACCTTGGGCAAGACTGCTGTTGCCTATAGAGCGCGTCCTAGTGGCTGCAGCTCTGGCACTTTGAGTCCACTAGGAGAAAAGTGCAATACAAATGTTCTGCGTCTGTGTTCTAAAGCCTACAGTAGTGTGTGTGTGTGTATAGTGTAGTGTGTGTGTGTATAGTGTGGTGTGTGTGTGTATACATATATAGACTCTATATTTTGTGTATACCATTGTCCATATTATTATGTACCCCACGTTTGTCTGTTACGCCACAGAATATGTTGGCACTGTATTCAAAAAGAATACTGGTAATTTCACTTATCTCTTATGCTAGGTACACACGTTGCGTTTTTGCGGTCGATAGATGCATTCGATTGCTAATTTCCATCATGTCCGATATTACTTCCGATGATTTTACCACTCGATCTCTCATAGAAGTGAATGGAAATTGATAAGAAAAGATAAGAGAATCGAGCGGGAAATGGAGCGGAAAAACACATCGTGTGTACCCAACATAAGTCTTGTGCTGAAATGTACACGTCTAGGATGACAGAAAGCCATTCCTGGAAGCCATAGTTTGTGGACTCCTATGGTTTATGTGCGTGACTCATGATGAAAAAAGCTTACCGTCGCTCAGTACTACAAGGATATATCACCCAAAAGAAAATCTGATGATCACTTAACGGGCAATCATTTCTTCCTGTGTAGTAAAGTATTCACATCACATGTGAAGGCAAACAGCATTATCTGTGGAAGGTACAGGTCTGCAAGCATATGGTCACCATGTGTTTGCTGGCTCTTCAGTACGGCTTCTGTTATGTCCAAGAAACTGCAGTCCAAGCTTAGGGCTAATGCTAAGCATCCCAGTGACCCGACTTCCACTCTCCTCTTTCATGGAGGATTTTAAAAGTGGGGATTGAGCTTCTGCATTTTTTTGATAAACGTACTGGGCTTAGTTGTGAAAATTGCTTTTTTAAATGTACCTCTATTACTTTTACTGAGTTAGATAAATCCTGCAAATGAATTATTTATATTCATGTGAAGATCCACCTCCACCATCTTTAGGTCTTACATTTTTTACTGCTGCGGTCTGCGTTGCTTTTCAGCACTGCTAGCTTGGTGCAGAGCCTCAGTGACATGTGTAAATTCAGTGTTCTTACACTTAGTGAGTAAAATGTCTTAACCACTTCCCAACCACGTGTTTTTCCCCTGAAAAACCAGAGCAATTTTCATATCACGCTCTTTCCATTAATTCACTAATAACATTATTGTTATTAATCACACAGAAATTATCTATATATTGTTTTTTCGCTACCAATAAGGCTTTCTTTGGGTGGTAATTTTTGCTAAGAACTATTTTATTTTACAAACATTTTAAAGGGAATAATAAGAAAAAAAATGAAAAAAATCATTATTTCTTAGTTTTTGGCCATTATAGTTTCAAAATAAAACATGCTGCTGTAATTAAAACCTACACATTTTATTTGCCCATTTGTCCTGGTTATTGCAACATTTATATGGCGCCAATATTTTATCTGGAAATAAAGGTGCATTTTTTTCAGTTTAGTGATTTTTAATTCTATATATCTAATTAAAATCCTTTATTTGCAAAAGTAACAGTCATATTCCTTCCTGACATACATATTAAAAAATCTATAAGTTTACAATTTGTTTTTTCTTGTTTTTGTTTTTTAACCATTTACCGCCATCCTAACGTATTAAAACGTCATGCTTACCGCTATTAACAGCAACATGACGTTTTAATACGTCGCGCATTCCCGCCGCTGCTACCGCCGTGTGTCCGCCGCTACCGCCGCCATTACCGTCGGGATCCCGTGCTGGGCGATTGGGGAAGAGGACTGAACAGTCCTCTACCCAATCGCAGTGCCTGGAGTGAATGGATGTGACCGCGAACAGCGGCTACGTCCATTCACATAAACAGGAAATGTAACAGTTTAATAAAGTGTGTAAAAAAAAAAAAAAAAAATGAACACGTCCTATGAGTGTTCACCAGCGCCATCTTGTGGCCAAAAAGTATATTACACTTACAAAATACATACATTTTCAAGTATATACACATCATTAATAAAATTACACTTCCAACCCTCCCCCCCAAAAAAAACACTTGTAAAAAAAAAAAAATCAGCTTAAAAAAAAAAAAAATAGTTGCCTTAGGGACTCAGCTTTTTTTATTCTATATTTTATGGGGGAAAATTAATTTTAATTTATTACATAGGGGCTTGTAATTATGGCCAGAACAAACAGAAAAATAACCACTTATATTTCAAAATAATATACTGTCGCCATACATTGTGGTAGGGACATAATCTAAACGGTTTAATTATCGGGACCACTGGGCAAATAAAACGTGTTTGTTTTATCCACAGGAGAATGTTTAATTTTAAAACTATAAAGGCTGAACACTGAGAAATAATGATTTTTTTTCTTTTTTTTTCTGTTTTTCTCATTAAAATGCATTTAGAATAAAATAATTCTTAGCAAAATGTACTATCCACAGAAAGCCTAATTGGTGGCGAAAAAAACGAGGTATAGATCATTTTCTTGTGATAAGTAGTAATAAAGTTATTAGGGAATAAAAGGGAGGAGCGCTGACAACTGAAAATTGCTCTGGTCCGTTAGGATAAAAACCCTTGGGGGTGAACTGGTTAATTGTGTCTTTTTTATTTTTTTAAGTGTTTTATTTGGGTAACTATAGGGTAGTATAATGAGTTAAAATGTAATAAAACGTATGTATAACTATATATAAAGTGTATGTGGGTGTATGTGTGTGTATGTTTCAGTGCATTTTACTTTTTGGCCACAAGATGGCACTACACTTAACTTCAGAGAATGGTAGACAGTACTCGGAAGTAGTTAGTGTATCTAATACGTGAATGAAATGCGGGCGTCAGGGTGATGCTGGCTTTTCATTCATCGTGGGGACAGCGATCGGGATGGGAACAAGCTGTTCTCAGTCCCTGATCACCTTATCGGCGGAACTGCGGCGGAAATTAATGGTGAAAGTGTGTCGATTGTGAGCAGCGAGGTAAACAACGCGGGTACGTGTATTTACGCCCCTGGTGGCGTAAGTGGTCTGAAAGACAGTATTTCTACTTTGCTCTAAATGATTCCTCACAGCTTGAAAGCTACTGTCCCAGAAAAAAAATTCTAACAGAACATCACTGAAATGGTTAAACAAAGCAATTTCTCCTGCTATTCAGCTTCAAATCTGCATCTAAACTTGAGATAACAGTATCTTTTTTACTTGTTAAACACAAATGTATCAACACTGGAATGTAAACAAACACTCTCTGAGAAACGGTCTCTGCTTCAGGCACACACAGTGTTCAGAATAGCTCATTAGAAGATTTTAATATATAATAAAAAAGCAGTTATAATAGAAAAAGAATAAAATGCAATGCAAGCTTTCAGGGCAAGAAAAACTATACTTTGGAAACTTGTAATCTGTAAACAGACAATATTAGGTGTGCACAAAAGCAAATATGATAACTGTAAGAGTAATAAAAAGTAGAAAAACACATTTTTATTGAATGTTATGTCAGAGTTTAAGACAACTTTAAAGTCCCTGATACACATTTTTACATGCATCTGATAGCACATCAAAATTCAGTTTTTGCAAAATAAAAAAAGAAAAATACCTGCTGCCTCAATTTATACACCACGGTCAAAGAAAGAACCAGGATGCCTCCTGGATGAATTGAAAACTTTTTCTTTTAATTTATATCACAGTGACAGCAAGTACGTCGTTTCAATTATCCAGACATTCATTAAGTGCTCAGCAACACGCAGCACACTCGATGAGCACTTGCAGTTCATCCAGGTGGAGCCCCGGCTCTTTCTTTGATTGTCGTTCACAGTGAGTCCAACAGGAGGAATCTGGAACATATGCTTATGGTGACCAGGGTGGGGGGAGAACAGACATTGCACAGAGGTATGTAGATGCAGGATGAACATACCTCTGTGCTTACCTTAGTTAGTTTTTGCTCAGGTCAGGTATCCTTTAATTTAGAAACTTTTTCAGTAATGCAAAAGACTTGCATTATTGACTTTTTTATTTTAATAATTTTTTTAAAATAAACATAAAAAATCATAACATAGAATGACATTATACACAAACTAGCATAGCTTACTGATACACAACTGTTAACACTCCATTCTGCATGCTTACAGGATCTCAGTGTATCGCAGTAGCTCAGGATGACGGTCAATAAAAGTTTCATACAGTAGATGACAGTATGAGGGGGAGTTATCTATGGTCTCTAGGCTGTCAGGAACATGGATTGAGAACATGGATTGAGAAATCATATAGATCTGCTGTTCCAGCCATCAGGGGTCTTACGTTGCCCAGGTAGGAGTCTTCAGACCCAATAGAACTGGTTGAACTCGATGGACGTATGTCTTTTTTCAACCAAAATAACTATGTAACTATGTAAGAACTATGTCAGGTAAGACTGTTGAAGTTGGGATTGAATGTTTGAGGATGTCTTTCAATCAAATCAAACCACCAACTGAAGGTACAGAGAAGGTATCCTTGTTTATGTTACTGGTATATTTCCAGTGTCTACTGTCTGTAAATTATGACTCATAGCTGACAATACTCACCACTGTGTGATGCAATGCTCATACCAGCCTGTGTGGAAGTACAATTTCCAAGTGGGGAGGGGAATGTGCACATTTTAGAAGCAAAGATTTGAGGCACTGATCATCTCATAATGCAGTTAGTTTACAATCACTACACAGGCACAGAGTAACACCATTTACTGTGTTTAATGGAGGTAATATTCCAATATTTCATAACAGACTTCAAAGAATATTGCCACCTTTTAAGACATGTTAGCTAGTGAAATAACGTAATTGAAAAAGTGCTTAATTTTTACAATAATTAAATGATTTAGTCAGTGTTTGCCCATTGTAAAATCTTTCCTCTTCCTGATTTACATCCTGAAATGTACTATATGGCGACATTTTTATAACTGGCAGGTGACGTCAGTGGAAGTAGCTGCTGCTTGCTTTTTTGGCAGTTGGAAACAGCTGTTATTTCCCACAATGCAACAAGGCTCCCACTGTGTGATGTCAGCACCTCAGTGCTGTGAGGTGCTGACATCACACTGTGGGAGGGGATTCACCACAATACCAGCCATACAAACCCCCTGATGATCCGTTTGAGAAAAGGAAAAGATTTTTCATGGGAAAGGGGGTGTCAGCTATGGAGTGGGATGAAGTTCAATTCTTGGTTACGGTTTCTCTTTAAATATCGATACATGAACACTATAAAGCTAGACTAAATCTCAACAGTCATTTGCTCCCCCACCTACAATTTATGCTGCATCCAAGTCAGGACCACTAAGAGCCCTAGTTGGAAACAACTATTGTTAAGATCATCTATTTACAATCAGCCATTTCTGCATAATGGGAAATGTCCATTCTATAGATTGGGAGATTTCTTTACTGCAGCAGTTTGGCAACAATCTCTCTTATTTTAAAAACTAACCAGCAGGTGGAACTACAGACATATATAAATGTATTATTATTGATTTATAAAGTGCCAACATATTAATTTGTAATGCTTTGCATTTTAAAAATATATAGGCCCATGTGCAATTAGCTTTTTCTCCTGAGTTTTCTCCTAGGAGATAATTTTTTCATCTTGTATTTAAAATAATTGTCTTATAATAATTGAACTTTGCAATTGAAAAAAAAATAGGTGAAGGGGTGCTACCAAAGTTATTTTTGCTTGCTGGTGGTTTAAAATGCATTTTATTTGCACATTGTGACAATATCAGCTAGGAGAAAACTCACATGAAAAAGTTAATGGCATATGGGCCATCATTTTTTAATACTAAATACCCTGGCCTTTATTCAATTCACTTTTTCTCTTAAGTTGTTTCATTGGTGATGTTTCATCTTCTGTTTTAAATAACTTTTCAACGCCCTGCAATTGAAAAATTACTAAAAAAAAGAAGGTGAAAAAGTATTTTAGTATTTTCTTGACTGCTGTAAAAGCACTTTATAGATAAGGTGTAAAATATCACCTAGGAGATAACATAGGAGAAAAAGAGAATTGGATAATTGTATTGGCCCAATACATGCACCAAATATATACATAAAACACATATGCAATTCACTTTTTCACACCTTGTTAATAGAATGCTTTTTAAACACCCAGCAAGCAAGAAAATACACCAAATAATTTTGATTGTACTTTTTTTTTACTACTTTGGTACTTTTTCAATTGTGAAATGCTGAAAGGTTTGTTTTAAAGAGAATATGAAAAATTATCACCTAGATGAAAACTAAGGAGAAAACGTGAATTGCATATGGGCCAATATACCTAGTATTTAAGTGAAGCAGAAGGATAATTCAGTAGATTAAAAAAAACCTGTTTTTACAATTGGTTGTGATGGATAGGAAATACAGATTGGTTCATTGACAGTGAAATAATCAATGTATTACATTCTATTTCTGATCACAGTTATCTGATCCCTCAGACAATTCTTCGCTGAAAATTACTGGGCACCTTAAAGCTTTCTCCTAGGTGATATTTTCACAACATATCAGTAAAAATACTTTTAAGCCAACAGCAAGAAAGAAAACACTTCAAAATAATTTTTTACAGTATTTTTCACCTACTTTTTGGTGCTTTTTCAAATAAAAAATATCCTAGGAGAAAACTTAAAGAGGAACTCCAGTGAAAATAATGTAATTAAAAAAGTGCTTGATTTTTACAATAATTATGTATAAATGATTTAGTCAGTGTTTGCCCATTGTAAAACCTTTACTCTCCCTGATTTACATTCTGACATTTATCACATGGCGACATCTTTACTGCTGGCAAGTGATGTCACTGGAAGGAGATGCTGCTTGCTTTTTTGGCAGTTGGAAACAGCTGTACACAGTAAAACAGCTGTTATTTCCCACAATGCAACGAGGTTCACAGACATGAAACTGCCAGGACCATGGTTCTCACAGTTTTCTGTGGGAGGGGTTTCACCACAATATCAGCCATACAGAGCCCCCTGATGATCAATTTGTGAAAAGGAATAGATTTCTCATGTAAAACAGGGTATCAGCTACTGATTGGGATGAAGTTCAATTCTTGGTCACGGTTTCTCTTTAATAGAAAAAGTGAACTGAATAAGGGCCAAAATACATTTTGCAAAGTTAATTCCCCCAAAAAGGTTTTTTTTAGTTGCAAAACCCATTGTAAAGCAGAAACTTCCATAGTCTCTAATCACTATGAGCTACTTGTTGCATTGTTCTATCAGCTAAAAATCAGATAGCTTAAAAAAAAAAAGCACCAGGTCAATTAAAAATATTACCCATGCATTACACTGTAAAACTTCTGACCTTTTAAAGCATTTAGTTATTTTGTTGTTAAAAAGTAGTAGCCTTTGCCTAACAAAAAAAATGAGGAACCTGGTGCAGCAGTTTATTGTTGCTAATCTGCATTCCCATTAATGTCTAATGGGTTACATAGCAGGGGGGCAGGTGTGACAGTTTTCCCCATTGGAAAAACATCTTTCTACTGACTTCTGACAGTAATCATTGACTGCCAGTCTCTATGGGTTAAATGGGGAGAGCAGTGCTACCCCTTTTCAAACTGGAAATCTACAGTGGGGTGCGAAAGTTTGGGCAACCTGTGGGCAGCACGGTGGCGTGGTGGTTAGCGCTCTCGCCTTGCATCACTGGGTCCCCGGTTCGAATCCCAGCCAGGTCAACATCTGCAAGGAGTTTGTATGTTCTCCCCGTGCCTGCGTAGGTTACCTCCGAGCACTCAGGTTTCCTCTCACATTCCCCAAAAAACATACAGATAAGTTAATTGGCTTCCCCCTAAATTGGCCCTAGACTACAATACATACACTACATGATATAGACATAGGACTCTGGTAGGGATCAGATTGTGAGCTCTTCTGAGGGACAGTTAGTGACAAGACTATAAACTGTACAGCGCTGCGTAAGATGTCGGCGCTATATAAATACTAAATAATAATAATAACCTTGTTAATCATCATGATTTTCCTGTATAAATCGTTGGTCGTTACAATAAAAAATATCAGTTAAATATATCAAATAGGAGACACACACAGTGATATTTTAGAGGTGAAATTAAGTTTATTGGATTTACAGAAAGTGTGCAATAATAGTTTAAACAAAATTATTCAGGTGCATAAATTTGAAATTAAATCAATATTTAGTAGATCCTCCTTTTGCAGAAATTACAGCCTCTAAACGCTTCCTAGAGGTTACAATGAGAGTCTGGATTCTGGTTGAAGGTATTTTGGACCATTCCTCTTTACAAAACATCTCTAGTTCATTCAGGTTTGATGGCTTCCGAGCATAGACAGCTCTCTAACTCACACCACAGATTTTCAATTATGTTCAGGTCTGGGGGCTGAGATGGCCATTCCAGAACGTTGTACTTGTTCCTCTGCATGAACGTCTTAGTGGATTTTGAGCAGTGTTTAGGGTCGTTCTCTTGTTGAAAGATCCAGCCCCGGCGCAGCTTTAGCTTTGTCACTGATTCCTAGACATGTGTTTCCAGAATCTGCTGACACTGAGTGGAATCCATGCGTCCATCAACTTTGACAAACCCCACAGCCCCACAGCATGATGGAACCACCCCCATCATTTACTGTAGGTAGCAGGTGTTTTTATTGAAATGCTGTTTTTCCTCCATGCATAACGCCCCTTGTTATGCCCTAATAACTCAATTTTAGTTTCATCAGTCCAAAGCACCTTATTCCAAAATGAAGCTGGCTTGTCCAAATGTGCTTTAGTATACCTCAAACGGCTCTGTTTGTGCTGTGGGCGGAGAAAAGGCTTCCTCTGCATACAGCATCTCCTTGTCTAAAGTGCGCGGAATGGTTGAACGATGCAGTTACTCCATATGCAGCAAGATGATGTTGTAGGTCTTTGGTGCTGGTCTGTGGGTTGACTGACTGTTCTCACCATTTGTCGCTTCTGTTTATCTGAGATTTTTCTTGGTCTGCCACTTCGAGCCTTCACTTGAACTGAGACTCTGGTCTTCCATTTCCTCAATATGTTCCTAACTGTGGAAACAGACAGCTGAAATCTCTGAGACAATTTTCTGTATTCTTTCCCTAAACCATGATGGTGAACTATCTTTGTCTTCAGGTCATTTGAGAGTTGTTTTGAGACCTCCATGTTGCTACTCTTCAGATAAATTTAAAAGAGGAGGGAAACTTACAATTGACCCCCTTAAATACTCTTTCTTATAATTGGATTCACCTGTGTATGTTGGTCAGGGGTCACTGAGCTCACCAAGCCAATTGGAGTTCCAATAATCAGTTTTAAAGGTTTTGGAATCAAAAAAATGACAACAGTGCCCAAATTTATGCACCTGCCTAATTTTATTTAAACAATTATTGTGCACTTTCTGTAAATGCAATAAGCTTCATTTCACTTCTCAAATATCACTGTGTGTGTCTCCTATATGATATATTTAACTGACATTTTTTATCATAACAGTCATAACAGTTAGTGACAAGATATATACAGTGGTGTGAAAAACTATTTGCCCCCTTCCTGATTTCTTATTCTTTTGCATGTTTGTCACACTTAAATGTTTCTGCTCATCAAAAACCGTTAACGATTAGTCAAAGATAACATAACTGAACACAAAATGCAGCTTTAAATGATGGTTTTTATTATTTAGTGAGAAAAAAAAAACTCCAAATCTACATGGCCCTTTGTGAAAAAGTGATTGCCCCCCTTGTTAAAAAATAACTTAACTGTGGTTTATCACACCTGAGTTCAATTTCTGTAGTCACCCCCAGGCCTGATTACTGCCACACCTGTTTCAATCAAGAAATCACTTAAATAGGAGCTATCTGACACAGAGAAGTAGACCAAAAGCACCTCAAAAGCTAGACATCATGCCAAGATCCAAAGAAATTCAGGAACAAATGAGAACAAAAGTACTGTAATTGAGATCTATCAGTCTGGTAAAGGTTATAAAGCCATTTCTAAAGCTTTGGGGCTCCAGCGAACCACAGTGAGAGCCATTATCCACAAACGGCAAAAACATGGAACAGTGATGAACCTCTCCAGGAGTGGCCGGCCGACCAAAATTACCCCAAGAGCGCAGAGAAAACTCATCCGAGAGGCCACAAAAGACCCCAGGACAACATCTAAAGAACTGCAGGCCTCACTTGCCTCAATTAAGGTCAGTGTTCACGACTCCACCATAAGAAAGAGACTGGGCAAAAACGGCCTGCATGGCAGATATCCAAGGCGCAAACCACTTTTAAGCAAAAAGAACATTAAGGCTCGTCTCAACTTTGCTAAAAGAACATCTCAATGATTGCTAAGACTTTTGGGAAAATACCTAGTGGACCGATAAGACAAAAGTTGAACTTTTTGGAAGGTGCGTGTCCCGTTACATCTGGCATAGAAGTAACACAGCATTTCAGCAAAAGAACATTATACCAACAGTAAAATATGGTGGTGGTAGTGTGATGGTCTGGGGTTGTTTTGCTGCTTCAGGACCTGGAAGGCTTGCTGTGATAGATGGAACCATGAATTCTACTGTCAACCAAAAAATCCTGAAGGAGAATGTCCGGCCATCTGTTCGTCAACTCAAGCTGAAGCGATTTTGGGTGCTGCAGCAGGACAATGACCCAAAACACACCAGCAAATCCACCTCTGAATGGCTGAAAAAAACCAAAATGAAGACTTTGGAGTGGCCTAGTCAAAGTCCTGACCTGAATCCTATTGAGATGTTGTGGCATGACCTTAAAAAGGCGGTTCATGCTAGAAAACCCTCAAATAAAGCTGAATTACAACAACTCTGCAAAGATAAGTGGGCCAAAATTCCTCCAGAGTGCTGTAAAAGACTCGTTGCAAGTTATCTCAAACGCTTGATTACAGTTATTGCTGCTAAGGGTGGCCCAACCAGTTATTAGGTTCAGGGGGCAATTTCTTTTTCACACAGGGCCATGTAGGTTTTGAGGTTTTTTTTCTCACTAAATAATAAAAACCATCATTTAAAACTGCATATTGTGTTAAATGATGTTATCTTTGACTAATAGTTAACGGTGTTTGATGAGCAGAAACATTTAAGTGTGACAAACATGCAAAAGAATAAGAAATCAGGAAGGGGGCAAATAGTTTTTCACACCACTGTATATACACTGTACAGCGCTGCGTAATATGTCGGCACTATATAAA
The DNA here is from genome assembly GCF_040937935.1 of Hyperolius riggenbachi. Lineage (NCBI taxonomy): Eukaryota > Metazoa > Chordata > Amphibia > Anura > Hyperoliidae > Hyperolius > Hyperolius riggenbachi. Next base: position 224,622,259 of record NC_090654.1, on the reverse strand, counting down.
TACTAAATAATAATAATAATAACAACCAACGATTTATACAGGAAAATCATGACAATTAACAACGTTGCCCAAACTGTTGCATCCCACTGTATGTTGCAGTTGGAAACCTATGTTATTTCCCACAATGCAATGAGGTTCACAGACAGCACACTGTCAGGGCCATGGCCCTGACATCATACTGTGGAAGGGGTTTGACCCCAATATCAGTCATACAGATGTCCTTAAGGATCATAAAGGTAAACATTTCTCCTGATTAGGATGACGTTCAATCCAGTGTTAAAATTCCTATTTAATACCATAATGCATGGATGACATCTGTACCTGAATTAGGACTTGGAGTGGCCCAATGTATGCCAGGGCAACAGGGAGGCAAGTACAATAGAGGCAGCGTAAGGAGATAATCTGACCTGCTCCCCGTTGCTTTTTTTTTTTTTTACCTCCCCTATGAAAGATGCATGGCTTCCAGCTACAGTCCTGCATAAAAGCCCTGAACTGCAAGTACAAAGTCTGTTTCACATTTCTTGTCTTTGATAAGTATTATACCATTTTTTTTAGCGGCATGTTTACAGCTGGGAATGCAGCGAATAAATGTGACCCGGTGATTTACTGTAATAAAAATGTCTCCCGGCAACATCATTTTGATGAGCAAGCCAATAAGGATTAAATCAGGCTTGCCTGTCCTTCCATTTATTGATGCCAGAAACAGCATTTTTTTAGGTTCTTATTAATAACATCTCTCTTAAAACAGAGTAATACTTCCCAGAGTTATTCATCTGTTCTGAAGTTGTCAGAAGTAATTACCGCAGTTCACCAAAGTGCGTCCACACTCACACACACATTCACACACGTATGCATTATGTTCTGTGCTCTGAATTTACAAGACAACTTAAAAGACAACCCGTGGTTCTACACAACTGCGGTTTAGCAAACCCAGCAGCCTGGATTGAAGTCCGTGGCAGAGCCGTCAGAGGCCAGAACTTATAGGGGATCACATCTGAGTAAAACGGTACGTGTTTACATACTCCTGCTCACATAATTAAACAGTGGCACGCTAGAGATCCTGAATGACCCCGGGTCAAATTATCCAATTATTACACTAACTTATGTGGCAGTATAATATTTCACTATACCTTACAGAATATTTAGAACATCCACATCCCAAAAAATTGTAATCATGCTCACATCTAATGCCTTTCTTATTAGTATACAAACACCTGGGCTAATTTCTACAGAAAACAAAAGTACCAGCATGTCTTTGAGTTGTGAGAAATAACAAGAGAACCAACAAGGAACCATCCTGTTTTTTTAATTATTATTATTATTACTGGACATTTATGTAGCACTGACATCTTTTGCGATGCTTCACTTAAGCAGGCCATACACTGGCTCGATTCACGGCCGTTTCGACAGCAGATCCGATCCTGGGATCGAATGTGCTGCCAATCGCTTGCGCTAAACGCACCCGCCGATCCGATTCCCTCCCGAAATCGGATCGGTCCGTCGATCGCGCCGTGCAGGAAATTACCCTCGATCGCCCGGCGGTAGGAGCGCGTCGCTTGCGGCGTACGATTCGGGCCCGATCCGAGCATGTATACATTACCTGAAGCTGGCTCCGGGGTCCTCTTCTCCTCGCTGCACCGCATTTCCGCATGTCCCAGTGTACGCTTATACTTCCTGTGTCACTCCGGTGACCAGGAAGTTGAAATAGAGGGCGCTCTATTTGAACTTCCTGGTCACGGAGTAACACAGGAAGCGCCGGGATGGAGCAAGAACAGCGGTGCGGTGCAGTGCGGAGAAGACGCCCGGGAGCCAGCCTCAGGTAATGTATACGGGGGGGGGGACAGGCGGCAGGAGCAGCTGAACAGATTGTGATCGGTTTCAGGCTGAAATCGATTCACAATCTGTTTGCAGTAAAGGCAGCCATACGATCCCTATCTGATCAGATTCGATCAGATAGGGATCTGTCAGCTGGTCGATCTAATGGCACATCGACCAGTGTATGGCCACCTTTAGTCCTGTTACTAGCTTACAGGTATTGGATTGAGAGTTCCTCTGAGAGTAAAGGCTCATACACACCAGAATCATTTTGCAACAAATCTTTATCTAAGAACCACCATTTGCGAGATATCACGTAACATCGTTTATCAAAAGTTCATTCAACGATATTCAAAGACGAGAGATTAGTTTTGAAAGACGGTCATGATGGATCCTGTTTGTGCCCATCGTTTGTTCTCGCCTTAAGCAATTGCGGAAAATGGGCTGTTGATTGATTACTCATTGCATCTTTTGTGGCCGTGTATCCCGATCCCTCTTCTGAGGTCTTTTGGGTATTCAGCTTTAGTCTAAATCAAAATCTATGGCCAATTTTTTGGAGGGGACCAATTACCTTGTCTAACTTGTCTAAATGTTTTTAGAATGTGGAAGGAAACTGGAGTGCCCAGAGAACAACAACATGAAGGAGGAACAATTTGTCCTTGAAAATATTTTTCATTAAAGTAAACATGCCGGATTTTCTATATTCTATGCTTAATTCCAAATTAAAATTAGTGTTATCTTGGAAATTTGTGTGCATTTTAAAAGTAATTTGTAGTTTTTCTTGAGATATCGACTTTATTGCTATTGGTTACTACTAAACCTTAATCCACTGCAGGTGGAGAGGATGACTTAACCCCACTCCAGTTTGGGGGAGGTACTCGATCTGCCACGCTCCAAGAAGGATTGAATGAAAACCCAACCACACCACTAAGGACAGGTAGATAATTGTTGGAGGTACCAAAATTTCCCGTTCCTTTCTTATTAATTTGCAATATTTCATAACATGCTACCAAAAAAAAAATCAAATCACATCAGTTTTCTCTTAAAGCGGACCTGAACTGAGAACTTCCTCTCTGCTCTAAAAAGATAAGCAGCACATAATAACCTTTAAAGAAAAACATTTCTTTGTTACAGCTGATACACATTCTGCAATAAATCTTTAGTGTTTCTTCTTCCTGCTTTCATGGAAGCAGATATATTGTTAACATCCTGTGTTTACCCATTACCTTACTGACGTGGAAGTCAGCAGACACAGCTGAGGGATCAAATTACAAATTGTGATTAGTTATAGATGAGGGGGAATCAGACAGGCTAAAGTCTCTAAATACATACAGGGTGCATTTCTCTCTGTTTTCCTTCTGTCCTGTGCAAGAGTTCAGGTCTACTTTAAATAGGAACTTTACTGAAAAATAGTAGTAGGGGCAAAGAAAAAAAAACATACACAAATCAATACATTGCAAAGTGAGAAGTTAAAACACAAAAGCAAGATCTATAAATGATTGATATTTGACACGTAATTCCTTCATGTTTTTTGGTCCACAATGAGCCTGTTGGTAATCAGCCACTTTAAATTAATGCTACCTCAGCACTCAAAGCATGCTTATCAATTGTCAAAGTATTAAGAGGTAGAATATCAGCACAACAGCAAGGCAAGTAGCATAAAGTAAAACAGCAGCAAATACAGTCCTCCCCAAACATTCATCAGTCTGGACAGGTCCAGCGACCTGGTCTTTTATCTGCTTGTGCTTCTGCATCAAAGTACGAAAATTCCATAAAATGGAATAAAATCATTGCTTTAGAACTAGTTTACCTGGACAGGTAAGCTATTCAGCAAACAGAGTGATCGCCACTAGGCCACTCTATAATGCAAACAAATGGGGTCATCCACATGCACGGTTGAGGCCAGTAGTTGAGGTTGGACACTGTAAAATTGAAAACTATCACATGAAGCATTTGTCAAATGATTGTTGCTCACTCAGATGTTGCAATATTGTGCCTTGCCACTTTCACTCCAAATACCTCTCACACAGTGACAGTAGCTTCAGCTGCTCATATGAATGAGACCTGTAGCATAGACTGCACACCATGAGAATGATTTTGAAGCAGACAGCCACAGACGACTAGCAACAGGCCTCTACATGCATGACATAGAGCAGAGGCACAACTACAAATCATTGGGCCCAGCAATGAAACTTTGATGGGGACCCCTTCCAGGGGAGTAACTACAACCTACCAGCCCCCCAGCAAAGATCTGCCAACTAGGGAGGCTGCTCCTGTCAGCAAATACAGAGTTAAATGCAGAGGCAGTGAGGAGGAGTGAGGAGGACCTGTCCCCCCCCCCCCCCCACCAGAAGCAGGTAACGTATAACGTTCCACTGCCTCCGCTTTGCATTTGGTAACAGGAGCTACCCGTGATGGCCGGGGTCGCAGGGGCTATTGTTACAGCCCTTCCCCTTTCTGCATTACTAACCCCCCCAACGTGGTACATAACTCCCTCAACCCATTACAAATGTGGCCACCTCAACCCTCCACCCCACTCCGTGGCTTCTTTACAGCAAATACAGCCACTAACACACCCCCTTCCACCAACCCCCAACACCAAGCATGTGTGGCCACCAAAACATCTAATTTTAACCACTCCTAAAAGTACAGACACCATGTCCCTCCCCCCATGACAAGTTGACAAGTGCACCAATATTTCTCACCCCTACAAGTGTGCCCCCCCCCCATATCAAGTGTGGACAGTACAACCCACCCCCACCACCAGCAAAAACACACATAAAATGTGCAGCCATTATTCTCCCTAACCCCGTGTAAGGTATGCAATCCCCAAAAGTGGAAGGGCTTACCAAAAGCACCTGAAGCTCATTAATTGTGTTTTATGGCCCATACTCACGAGGGACTTTTGTCGCCTCAACACGCGGCGCGCGCGTGTTGCGGTGACAGGTCGCCTGTGAGTATGGGCCGTTGCACGCGCGCGCACCCCGAACTGTCGCCCGTCGCTCTTGTCGCCATGCGATCGAAAGTTTCAATCGCATGGCAACAGTCGCCGCCGCACCTCCGCCGCAACTGTCGCTAGTCCGCGTGAGTACGCGGACTAGCGACAGCAACCTCCATAGAGGTAAATGGAGCTTCCGGCGGGGGGAGGAGGAACGTCGGCGACAGCTTCCGTCTCGCCGCTGGTCCCTCTTCCGCGTGTGTACGCGGAGGGACCTGGAGAGAAGCTGTCGCCGGCCTGTCGCTAGCACGCTCACGTGTGCTGGCAACAGGCCACTTCTGCAGCCCGTGAGTACGGGCCATAAGTGTGCAGATCTCATAGTATAGCAACCTACACGTTGTACTTCTCTATGGCCAGTTTTGTATAGCTGGCTTCACTGTATAAATAGCAGAGGAATCTCCAATGACTTGTTGCCCCTACACAAGCTATAGCTACTGGTTACGGAGTTTGTGCATGTCATTCCACAATCTCTCTTTCAGCAGCATAAGCCATGGCTATGTTTGCCTTCATTGTCCTTATGTATGCAAGTAATTAGCCATTCATTATTTACGCTCCCCTGTGAACAAGTAGCAATGATTTGTCTGTGTAAATGTTGGGTGTTTAGACACGTGTTGCTAAATAGATCACTGATAAAAGACACAAAAACATAGACAGAAAACGAAGAAGGAAAAGGGAAGGGCCTTCAACTTTTGTGATATTTTATGTTTTAGGAAATACACTTATCTGCTGGATTGTTTATATAGATTTTATCTGACATGTACAGTACAGGGTAACACGTTGAAGCTGAGTGATGTCATCCCATATTTGAGCAGCTTAAAATAAACCTGAGAATGATCTGACATAAAGATGTGCGCAGAGAGCAGATGTCATACGCTTATTTGCTCCCCTTGCAATCTGGTACCTTCTGACACATTTGTGTATGGGCCTCATTCCCAATGCTAGGTACACACGATGCGATTTTCTGGCAGATTTACTGCCAGATTGATTATTTCCAACATGTCCAATCTGATCTCCAATCAATTTTCCATTCACTTCCATATACTCAATGAGTCACTACTCTCATATGCTCTACTGTCGCTACTCTGCATGGGAGAGAGGGGGCTGAATTGGGGTGTTCTTTTGCCTACCTAGACTTGGTGAGGGGGGAGCTACTTCTGACTACCTATACAGGGGCCCCTGTGGCCAACTAAACTAACAGAAACATTAACTTTGGCTTCCTATACTGGGTGCACCTCTGGCTGCCTATACTGAGGGGGCTACATTTGTCTACCTACACTAGGGTGCCATGTTACCTATATTGGGGTGCTCCTCTGGCTACCTATACTGAGGGGACTACCTCTGGCTACCTATAATGGATTGGAGTACCAATTCTTGGAAGCCCTCTGGCTATCTATACTGTAGGTCAAATCTGGCTTCCTATACTAGGAGCTACTTTTTGTTGTCTATCCTGTGGGATGTTACCTAATATTGGGGGGTACCTCTGGTTACCAGTACTGGAAGGCTACTTCATACTGGGGGGCACCTCTGACTACCTAATATTGTAGAAGGGAGGCACAAAGGAGCCTGATTTGGAGGGGGGGAACCAAAACTTTGCTATGGGGCCCTTGATTTCTTCTTACAGCCCTGTTTTACCTAGACTAGTACCTTACCTGTTTCCAGCCTTCCCTTGCACCCATTTTACCCTGTTCTTATCCTGAATTCCAGCTTTGCCCCAACATTGTATCTCATCGCCTGTTTGTATTTTGCATTTATTACTGTAGTTAGCGTTTAGTCTTAGGCGCCCTAAGACTAAACGCAAAAATAACTGTGCTTCTGTATGCATTTAGTCTTAGGCGCCCTAAGACTAAACACAAGGCGCCCTAAGACTAAACACAAGGCGCCCTAAGACTAAACGCAAAAATAACTGTGCTTCTGTATGCGCCATACAGAAGCACAGTCATTTTTGCCCACAGTGATCCCTTGGGCGTTTGTTCAGGCCGATTGCTGTACAGACACCAAGTTACAGGCTTGTTTCAGACTCTGTTGCTATGGAGGGGGGAGTGACACTGCCATGGCGCATGATGGAGCAGTAGCAAGGGAACAATGCACTCAGCTGAGGCGACCTGGCACTCTGGATCTTTTGGCAATGGATTGTGATAGCTGTATACATTAAAGTCTTGATAAAAATGGACCCGACCTTCCTCCTCAGCCGAGAACACACTAGTGTTTGTACTGGCCTTTAGCCTAGTATAGTATTATTTGCCTTTGTTCTTTTCTTTGTTGTATATTTTTTTCTATATTTTCTCAGTAGTATATGGTTTTACATTGCTTGTCTATGTTTACTGTACAATGTACAGTTTTTTTTCTTACGGTTTTCTTTCTATGACTGCTGCACTCATTTTACTGATATTCTTCTATTGGTATTACCTGGAACCCCCGTCCCTTTTGTATGTAGGTGGCTAGCCTGACTCACGTAGCCATTTTTCCCATGGTGCAATACATTCCTGCACAGAATAAGCAAATCCCTACCGTGATACTGTCTGACCTTGAGGACAATTAGAAAACTGCATCTGTGTTCAGTTGTTGTTCTGATGTTTAGAGCCGATCAGCTGGGTGACTGCATCACTCGTCTGTATTATTTGCGTACATTTGAATACGGCGCTGGTAGACTTGGGCGCAGGATCCAGCTGTTAAATGGCTGGTCCTGCTTCTGCACAAGTCCGGGGCGTTTTAATTACTATTCCCAATCCAGGCCGCCATGGATAGTGGGGGAATGAAATAATTCGGCTTCCAGCGATTGCTGGAGGCCGAATTATTGTGTTTTTTAAACAACTTCGGCTCCGTCTTCTGACGGAGCCGACCTTCCTCACTGAGCGCCGCTATAGACTGATTCCCATTACAGTCTATGGCGGCGCTGGCTGCGCCCAAAGCTAGCAGCGCTGAAAAGCACTGCTCCGGTATTATTTTGGATTACATTGCTGTCACTGTAATGCTGTCATTGCTGGCCAGGGAATTCTGCTGGAGAGTGATCTAGCTCCTTGCTGTGGCTCTTTTGTAATAAGTACATAGCAAGGAAATGAGCAGCGCTACTTAAAAACAGACTAGTGCCTACCTGCAAAAGAGTGCAAGCCCCACTTGTGGGGTCGAATACACACCGAGCATACACATGACCTGTCTACCACTAGAGGAGGATGTTGGTTTCCATTAACAGCTTGCATGCAACCTATTAAGTACTCGTCCCTCCCACTGCGAAGAAGTCAATCCTCCATGGGAGGGGCCTAACACTAACTAAATCCTAACCTATGTATATGCATAGCCTGGGTGCGGCTAATCAAATAAATAAATTGGTGTATATGCAGAGCTTCTGTTTGGGTTCAAGGTGCGTTTGTAGTTCCTGGGGGGGCTCAGTGCATCTCTGATAGAGGCCATTCGGAGGCGGCCTGGTGTTGCGCTGATCCACCTTTTTGCGCAATTTTAAATTTTCGATTTTATTTGATTAGCCGCACCCAGGCTATGCATATACATAGGTTAGGATTTAGTTAGTGTTAGGCCCCTCCCATGGAGGATTGACTTATTCGCAGTGGGAGGGACGAGTACTTAATAGGTTGCATGCAAGCTGTTAATGGAAACCAACATCCTCCTCTAGTGGTAGACAGGTCATGTGTATGCTCGGTGTGTATTCGACCCCACAAGTGGGGCTTGCACTCTTTTGCAGGTAGGCACTAGTCTGTTTTTAAGTAGCGCTGCTCATTTCCTTGCTATGTACTAATGTAATTCGTTTTTGGTCAGCTGCTCCCACTTAACAGCCATGTTTTTGGTGTATATGCAGAGCTTCTGTTTGGGTTCAAGGTGCGTTTGTAGTTCCTGGGGGGGCTCAGCGCATCTCTGATGGAGGCCATTCGGAGGCGGCCTGGTGTTGCGCTGATCCACCTTTTTGCACAATTTTCAATTTTATTTGATTAGCCGCACCCAGGCTATGCATATACATAGGTTAGGATTTAGTTAGTGTTAGGCCCCTCCCATGGAGGATTGACTTCTTCGCAGTGGGAGGGACGAGTACTTAATAGGTTGCATGCAAGCTGTTAATGGAAACCAACATCCTCCTCTAGTGGTAGACAGGTCATGTGTATGCTCGGTGTGTATTCGACCCCACAAGTGGGGCTTGCACTCTTGCAGGTAGGCACTAGTCTGTTTTTAAGTAGCGCTGCTCATTTCCTTGCTATGTACTAATGTAATTTGTTTTTGGTCAGCTGCTCCCACTTAACAGCCATGCTTTTGGTGTATATGCAGAGCTTCTGTTTGGGTTCAAGGTGCGTTTGTAGTTCCTGGGGGGGCTCAGCGCATCTCTGATGGAGGCCATTCGGAGGCGGCCTGGTGTTGCACTGATCCACCTTTTTGCGCAATTTTCTTTTGTAATAAGGACAAGATCAAGGCATAGACATACAGATAAGTTAAATGGCTTCCCCCTAAATTGGTGCAAGACTATTATACATACAGTACACAATACATACAGTACATACATAGACATATAGCTATGTTAGGGATTAAATTGTGAGCCCCTCCGAGGGACAGTTTGTGACCATACAACATATTCTGTACAGCGCTGCGTAATATGTCGGCGCTATATAAATACTTAAATACATAAAATAAAAAGTCAGGAGGACTTTTAAAGAAATCCTCTGCAGTCATGTTTCAGGTTTCAGAGCGTGCTAGAACTAATTTTGGGTGCCCTGCTGAGAGAGATAGTTTAGGTCAGTGTTTCTCAAACCTATCTTCACAGCCCACCACCCGTGCATGGTTTGCAGGTAACCTCACATGTGCACATGTGGGGTAATTAGTGTCACAGCTAGGTGGATTCCACAAACTGAGAAGCTAATTACCCCACCTGTGCATATCTGAGGTTACCTGTAAAACAAGCACTGTGAAGACAGGATTGGGAAACACGGGCTAAGTAAATGAAATCGCAATTGCTAATGTCAATTTACAGTGTGAAACCAGCCTGAAGAAAATTACTCAGAACTCAGTGAACTGCAAGACAATCAATCGCTATTCAAAGAAATTAATCTAGATTACTTGCTGGATACATCTAGACCAGCCTTTCTCAACCTTTTTTACCCTAGAGGAACCCTGCAAATAGATTTTGGATCTCAAGGAACACCTGCAAACAATGTTTTGATCTCAAGAAACCCCTGATCTCAAGGAATTTATTTTGCAGGAGGCATGGTCTTTAAAAGTATGTGTGGCTGTTTATTTCACTACCCCTATTACACTGCCACTCATTATACTGTCTCCTTATCCTAGTGCTTTTTATTAATGTGCTCATGATTATTCTGACCCCCAATTTAGTGCTTATTTTTACAGTACCCCCTATTATAATGTGCTCTATTTTACTTCCCCCACAATGGGGAAAATGCCAAGGAACCTCTGCAGAGTACTCAAGGAACCCTGGTTGAGAAAGCCTGATCTAGACTGAACTGGAAAATGCACAGAAAAAGAAGAAGGGGTAGTGAAAGCTAAGATGATTAGACAGCATTCATAACGCTATGTGTGATGGCCATGCAAGGTGGCTCATAGACAGTCCTGGGCCCATATGTAATTTACTTTTTCTCCAGAGTTATCTCCTAGGAGATCATTTTAATCTTCTCTTTAAAATAACTTGAGCATTTTACAATTGAAAAAATATTCAAAAGTTGGTGAAAAGGTAACATCAAAATTTAGAGTTTTTTTTTTTTTTTTTTGCTTGCTGGTGGTTTAAAAGGAGTAAACTAAAGGGAAAATGTTAATTACATATGGGCCCTGTTGTGCTTAAGTCCATGATTGCATAAAGAGCTGGACTCTGCTAAACTATTAAAGATCTAGAAACTGGGATACGTCTGTCATGTCATGCCCATGACAGTGGTGAAAACAGCCCCACAGTCTCCAGAATCTGTAGTGTCCGTATCTACAGCCAGTGCGTCAATCTGCACTTCTCCAGCGGTAAGTATCATATAGTACCATTTCCTAACCCTTATGGCAGATTTATCCTTCCAGCCTTTGACCAGCCAGATGTTGCACTCCGGTTACAGGTCCCAGACAACAAGGAGAGCGAATTCAAAGGCATTTATAACACATGCAGACACCTTGTGATGCCTGCATCCTGCATATGGATTTATCTTGTAAAAGTTCACAACATGTCAAGTTACCTTTAACAGAAGAAGAAAAAAAAGAAAGATCTGAACCAGCGTCTTTCTCCCTGAGAACACAGAAACAAACATGCTTCGAATTTTTCTTATTACAGCAAAATCTAGGCATGATTTATTAATGGGAGCTTCTCACATTTCATGGTGGACCGACCCAGTAACATTTGCATAATATAACACAACATACGCTACTAAGGCCCATATGCAATTAACTTTTTATCACAAGTTTCCTCCTAGGAGATCATTTTTCATCTTCACTTTAAAATAATTTTAAACCCCCTGCAAGCAAGAAAATACTCAAAATAGTTTCACCTTCTTTTTGGTAGTTTTTCAATTGCAAAGTGCCGAAAAGTTATTTCAGACTGGTGTCGCACATGGTACGTTGCGGTTGCAATAGCACCGCACCATTTTGTGTTTAAATCACCCTGCGGCAGAGTGTGCCAGCAAGGTGATCTCCGTAGCTCCCCCCACTCAGTGACCTACTTCCTGCTGGACAGGAAGTACATCACTGAATTTTGACCAATCAGCGCATGTCCGTTGCACCGCCACCATTGACCTTATTTTTTTTTTATTTAATTTTTTTTTTTTGCAGCAGGAGGTGTCACTTAAGCCATGGGACCTAGCGGCGGTCCCATGGCGGTGATTTTGGCGCCGCAGGAGGTGTCGCTTAAGCCATGGGACCTAGCGGTGGTCCCATGGCGGTCATTTTGGCACCGCAGGAGGTGTCGCTTACGCCATGGGACCTAGTGGTGGTCCCATGGCGGTGGTTTTGGCGCCGCAGGAGGTGTCGCTTACGCTATGGGACCTGGCGGTGGTTCCATGGCGGTCATTTTGGCGCCGCAGGTGTCACGTAAGCTATGGGACCTTGCGGTGGTCCCATGGCGATCGTTTTGGCACCACAGGAGTTGTCGCGTAAGCTATGGGACCTGGCGGTGGTTCCATGGCGGTGGTTTTGGCGCCGCAGGAGGTATCGTGTAAGCTTTGATACCTGGCGGTGGTCCCATGGCGGTGGTTTTTGTGCCGCAGGAGGTGTCGCGTAAGCTTTGGGACCTGGCGGTGGTTCAATGGCAGTGATTTTTGCGCAGCAGGAGGTGTCGCGTAAGCTTTGGGACCTATACAAAATGGTTGGGATAGGTGAGATAGCTAGGGAGCTGGTTGCTAACATAGGATTGATTGGTTTTTGTTAACACTGTAATTGGTGCTGAAATATTTCCGATTTTCATGCAGAAATCCATTTGGGTGTTTTTTGTAAGCCTCTGATTGGTGCAGAAATTTAGATTTTCATGAAGAAATCCTGTTGTTTTCACTTTAAACTTCTTCTAGGGGCTTCCCTGTGACTGGCTAACAAAATTCCGCATTCCGCTGGAATTACGCATCGTTCCGCGGAATTTCCGCTATAGCGCTAAGGCAATTTCTTTCCGATTCGACAGAACGGAATCACCAAATTCTGGCCGGAATCGCGGAAAACGGAATTCCGCGGAACGCGGTGAGCATCCCTATTTAGGAACAGAGCCTGTTTATTAGTAGGGGGAAATTGTATATCAGATTCAGTACAGTGGTTGGTACTATAGCCTTGCAGCACTGTGTCCCCGGTTCAAATCCCAGTCAGGGCACTATCTGCACGGAGTTTGTAAGTTCTCCCCATGTCTGCATGGGTTTCCTCCAATCACTCCAGTCTCCTCCCACATCCCAAAAACACACAGATTAGTTAATTGGCTTCTCCTAAATTGGTGCAAGACTACTATACATACAGTACACAATACATACATACATAGACATATGGCTATGGTAGGGATTATATTGTGAGCCCCTCAGAAGGACAGATAAGTGACAATACAATATACTCTGTACAGCGCTGCAGAAAATGTTGGCGCTATATAAATACTAAATAATAATATATCCGATTCAGTTCAACAGGGGTTGAAAATATTTCAGCCTCTGCAATCTAACAGGACATTAAAACGTTATACTGAGATTTACCACCACTGACATACTGTGGTCTTTGCAGTAATAGAAGTACAGGTAATAATGATCAGTGCAGTAAAACATGGACCATGATTTGCAACAAAGCTAATAACTTTTGTTCAGAAGTAATAGTTAGAAGTGACTCTGGTTGAAGAGTCCCTAGGTGCCCACACATTAATCACTGTCCAGAACTGATGTCAGATGAATCAGCAGCAGTGACTGAGATGTCTGCCCTTATCTTGTGACCTCTGCATCCACAGACACTACTTCCCATTGAGTAGGTTCAGTTGGCCAGCAGCAATTCTTCCCCTGATAGAAGTTCCAGGGGCGTTTACGATCATGCAGGTTTACGCACTCAGTAAATGTTGTTTGGCGATCAGCTTGAGGGTGTGTATGATTCAAGTAATGTGTGATGTCTATGGTCAGCTTATAAACCTAGACATATGTTGTGACTTCTGTATCAAGGTTGTTGCTTGGAGTTTCAGAACAGTAGCGGTACTGTATGTGGTATTCAGAGTGAGTCTTTGGTTCTTGTGGAGAGGGAGCAGGCAAATGGCGAGGAACACTGATAAGAAGATCCATGCCAATCATGAATGAAGTATAAGGGTCTTGTTCAGGCATGTGTACATGAGAAAAGGTTAAGCACATTCCAGTGACCTGAAAGTATTGTAGAGATGCAGACCTGGACTTTATCCAGGAGGAAGATTATGCCTGGTATGGCATGTTTATTACCAGGGGGTATTAATGTGTGTATGTTATCTGTGATAAAAGAGGAAGAGTCAGAGGAGGGGGTAGCACCACATCCTGTCTCAGGAGGGGGAAGGGGGAGGTAATGAGCTATGCATTGGAGGTGGGAGAAACCATCAGGTCCCCACTATCGACAAGGTTGTGAACTTTGGTCAGAAAATGGCTGAGTAACAATCTACATCTTAAGGCTCGTAGCCACGTCACAATTTTTTGTGTGACGACCAGCGATCTTTTGAACGATGAGTGATCATTCCCACAATCTTGCGAATTGAGTACATGCATGCGATTACACAAACTATGTTTTGCGGCGTGCTGTGATTACGGCAGTCACGAGAGATCGGATCTTTAAGACTCCTGACGACTCTCATGCAAAAGCCACGATAGTTTAACCTCTCGTTTGCACCCGCTGTGTGCTGTCACATGTTCATGCTGCTTTTGCTTTACTTACTTGGGCTTTCTCCAAAGTCATTTGTGTCCTTCGCCACAACTCCAGTCTTCTCCTGGGTCCCGCTGGTAACCTCTGAAGGGTTGGTGTTTTCTGCACAGGTGCAGTCCACTCCCAGTGACCTGGGCTTGCACATGCACAGAAGACTTCGACCCATCGGGAGGCGGCAATCTTTCAGAGGCTGCCAGCAGGATCCAAGAGTAGACCTGAGATGCGTTGAGGGACGCAAATGAATTCTAGGGGCTGGAAGAAGCCCTGGATAAGTAAAGCTACATTTATTTTGCTCACCTCAGAAATCCTTTAAGAAAAGGCTAAAAATCAACCACTTTTCCCGCGCTTTTGAGACTATAGAACACAGTGTCACAGTAATTTGAGTTCCCAGGGTGAAAAGTGCTATACAAATACTATTATTACTATTATTATTGTGTTTCTAAGCAATTACTATATAGCAAATAGAAATGTTGTATAAAATACAGCTTTACTCTTAAGGAGCGTACACACGCCATACTTTAGCAAACTACGGGTCCGTCAGACCCTCCCGCTGGGCGGACGTTCTGCCGACAGTAGGACGTGTGTACACGCTGTTTGCTAAAGTATGGCGTGTGTACGCGCCTTTAGCAACCATTATGTCTGGTTTGATACTGGATCATTGAAAAATAGACCTACATCTACAGTATCACTGTACATTACCTGGCAGAACATGGTCACAGCATGAGACATGGTCACATCAGGGGGGGAACCATGTTTGCTGATTTCATTATTGTCTGATTTTATTTAACTCAAGCAGAGTATATCTAATTGGAAAGAATAACCGTGTGTAGTGATAACAAGTACTGTACACAAAAGGAGCTATTTCCAGCCTGTTCCCACATACCCACTAAAAATTAAAAACAGAGAAAACAGGACCTTAGAAAAACCTAGGAGGCACAAGTTTTGTCTTTAATCTCATAAAGAAAATAGGCTTTGGACTAGGCTTTGGTATGTGCCACCCATTGATCTGTGTAGGTCAGCCTCAAGTTACCCAAAGATAACTGTTCCCTATTTTGCCTGGATTAGGTGACAATGTCTGGGGGATAAACAGCCCCACTACAGGTGATTAACCAGAGAAAATTGCGGATGTTTGCTACTGATCTCTTTTGTGATAAGCAGCAACAGCATTGCTAGCTGACTGTATGTCCCACCCCTTATGCTGTGAATACACTATGAGTTTTTTTCAGCAGATAGATGGCTCGATAGATAATTTTCGACAGGTCCGATCTGATTTTGATCGTTTCACTGATCGATTTTCTGATCACTTCTATACAAATCAATCAGAAAAAAAGATCGGAAATCAGATCGGACCTGTGGGAAATTATCTATCGAGCCATCTATCTGCTGAAAAACAATTCCCAGCATTCGGTCCAGATTCAACTATGTACAGATTCGCAGTGTTTCCCCGCATGCGAGTGTGGGGGGGGGGGGGGGGAAGCGCTGACTATCTCTTCAGTGACTTGCCTTCCAGATATCACTGCGTCTTGCTAATCTGGATGGAATGCTGCAGCCAAATCCCCTAAGCAGTACAAGGCACTGTTTAGCGATTCCGGCTGCGTATCAAACCGGGAACCCGGAAATGGCAGTGGCTCCTACTGGAAATCACAGCCACAAAGATGTGTGAGACCGCACACTAGCGATGTCAGGGAATGGGCGTGCAGCGGATCCACCCCTGTACCCACAGGGTATAGCGAACAGTTTCTCCAAGATGATCCGGCACAGCTCTTTTAATCAGAAAATTATTTTATTGGATCATGAAAGTACAAACATTAAAGCTGCATAGTGGCTACGGTCCACCGTTTCGGACCATCACAGTCCTTGTTCACGCCACACAGCCGCTACTGGAAACCGGCCCCCTCGTATTGATCATCAGGAGGGCTGTGTGGCTGATATTGTGGTGAAACCCCTCCCATAGTGTGATGTCAGTACCATGGTCCTGACAGTTTTCTTTCTGTGAATTAAGGGAAATAATGGTTTTTCCATCTGCCAAGCAACCAGTATCTTCCTCTGTGCATATGTATAACCATTACAAAACACAACCTTTTAGCCTACCGCAATGTTAGTGGGGGGAGGAGGGGTTATAGATAATGGCAGTTGGTGTGGTCTAGTTTTTTTCTTTCAATTCAAAGGTAAACTGACCAAACACTTGAAAACCCCACTAAAGAATACTGTGCAATTACTACTGGGATGCAATTCAAGTTACTATATTAACAACATGGGCTTCTGCAATAAAAAATAACTTTTATTACAATATGCTAAAACATCACATAATCATGTTAAAATCCCTATAAGGGACAATGAGCATTATCCCCACAGTGTGCACTGTATATTGAAAAGGTGTACTACACCATATGACTTAGTCTGTGGCCTACAGACTCAAAAAAATTGTGGCAAAAAATTGTACATGTATAGCTGAGACAGTTCCAGATAGATCATTCCTCTCTGTATAATATCCAACTGTATATCCTTCCACTTTCATGGATCCATATCTATTAATGAATGTACCGCCATGATTCTATAATGTAAATACAGTCTGCAGGTAGACTATTGATTCCATCAATCAAAAGAAACTGCTGCACCTTGCCAGGACAATGTTTGCCATCCAGTTTGCCTCAGTAATAATTGCTTAACATAAATGATCTCATCAATCAGCCCCCGTTATTTCACACATCATCACAGTGGTATTCCGTTTGTCAGGCTGGGTGTTTGCTGTGCAGCTGCAGGTGACGTCTCACCCTCGCAGAGTAATCCACAAATCATGCTGATGGCCCACTGGGAAACAGTCCATATACATCACCCCACGACTGGATTCACAGTGACGGGGGTTAGGCGGTTCTTGTAGCAATCAATGTACCAATCTGTTGGGGAAATTGCACCACAGCGTCTACCGGTTTCACCGGCCACGCCAACTTTCTCAAGACAAAGCTAGTGTTTTTCTTGTCTGCCAGTAGTAAAGATGAGGACGTGCAGGCTCATTGAGGATCAAACAACATGAACAAATTGCAAGGCGAAGAGCAATCACTTCTCCTTTGCAATTAATTGATTTATTCCCCCCCCCCCCCCACTACTATTTTTCGGTAAAGTTCCCTTTTAAGGTGGCCATACACTGGCCCATATGGCCAGCAGATACTGTAGATCCCTCTCCGATCATTATCTGATCAGAAAGAGGATCCATCTGCTCGAAGGTCCCTATACACTACACATAGGTTTTGAATCAATTTCAGCATGAAATCTTTGAAAATCTGTGTGCCTGCCGGGTCTCCAGCCCCCCACCACACGGTTCTGTGTGGTGCCAGTGTCCTCCTCACTTCCTGTCCGAAGGCACCTGTGTAGTGTAATGCAGGGGACAGACACTAGGGGCGCTGTGACCACTAGAGTGTCTATCTCCTGCATTACGTCACAAAGTTCCCTAGGGACAGGAGCTGAAGAAGACGAAGTAGCAGTAGGGACCAGCAGAAAACGGGGTGTGTGGCAAACAGGTGAGAGTACCTTCTCGTTGGGCATCACTAGCGGTGCGCACCCGATCGTTGCCGATCGAAATTTTCCGCCCAGACTGATCGACCCAATTGACCAAATTTGGATAGATATCGCTCAATCATTCGATAGAGCAGGCCAGATTCTGCACCAATTTTTCACCAATTCGATCAGAGCGATCAAATCGGCTGTATATCGATGGGAGAAATCAATGTGTGTATGGCCTGCTTTACTCCCAATACAAGCAGGCAAATGTTTGCTGTTGTTACTTACGAAACGCAATTGATGTTTGTCATCACAGCAGCTTGTTTGAAACCATAAAAGCAAGCAGTATGCAAGAGCGCTGGCACTCACTGGCTACCTGCTGGATCTGGTTCAAAGATGAGTGGAACTAGGGATGAGGTAGCCAGCCCTAGAACTCGCACTTTCAATGAAAGTCAACAACATCAGGTCCCTTCTGTCTAGACTGGTTAACTTTCTCAGTGACCTGCTGAGTGGCTCTAATTTTCAGGCATTTATTTACTGCACCTGGCCATACTGCTCACTATAGCACTATAGTTGTTGTAATACCCTTTTTCTAAACCGCTGTGTATCCAAGCCTTCAAAACTGCATACCAAACATGTCAAATACCAGATACTCTGCAGGCCTGCAGCTTTATCCTCAGGCATGGTAAAAAAAAAAAGTGCAACCTACATTTACACCCCTAAGTACAAATTATTACTTTACTACATGTTATTACTTTAACTTTGCATAATAGTGTATCAAGTGATTATGTACCAATGTCTGTATTTTATGTGCCCCTGTTTGCCTTCTACTCCGTACAGTGCCACATAAGATCACGGTGCTATATAAATCAATAATAATAAATAAAATGTAATACATAATAATAAACATTACAATCCTAATCCCTTACAGATTTTTTTTTCTGTTAGTGTCCCCATTTTTGAAAAGAAAATAAAGAAACCCTAAAAATTACTCATAAGGAGATGGATTGGTCCCCAACCTACTGTTAGTGACGGCAACATGGGAAAAACATGAGGGAAAAAGTCACATGTATGTAGTTAAAATTTTAAGTGAAATGTAATATGGCCAGTTACTTACCAGAGAGGGCGATCGCGCGTGCGCAGTATGGAGTGGCCCGTCTTTGGACGCCCGAGTGCTTCCGAAGTCTGCCGAAGGCCACCCAACGCAGAAGAGAGCAGTCCACGACCAATTGGTCGTGAACTGCTAACGAGGAAGCCTGCGGTGGAACGCGGACACCGGGAGAAGAACGGGAAGGCTCATTAGGACCCAGAGCCTTCCCTTTCCTTAGGCACGAATCTGTTGTTTTTTTTTTTTTTTAAATGCTTCAGCCTCCCTTTAAAGGGAACCTGTACTGAGTAAAATTATTTAAAATAAACACATAAGGTAACTTCAAATGAACATTACATAGTTACCTCGCCATCAGTTCCTCTCAGAAGCTCACCATTTTCTTCTTACAGTGATCCCTTCCAGTTCTGACAACATTTTGTCAGAACTGAAATATATCAGTTGCTGTCAGTAATAGCTGAGAGGAGAACTGATGTGCCCATGTTTCCCCATAGCTCAAGTGGGGGATGTTACAGTTTAATGGCCCATACTCACGGGCTACAATTGTCGCCGCAACCACGTGGCACGCGCGTGTTGCGGCGACAGGTCGCCCGTGAGTATGGCGCGCGCACCCCGAACCGTAGCTCGTCGCTGCTGTCGCCAGGCGATTGGCGCGGTCAATCGCCTGGCGACAGTTGCCGCCGCAACTTTGCCGCAACTGTCGCTAGTCCGCGTGTGTATGCGGACTAGTGACAGCAACCTCAATGTAGAACACGCCGCTTCCGGCGGTGGGGGGAGGAACATCGGCGACAGCTTCCGTCCCACCGCTGATCCCTCTTCCGCGTGTGTACGCGAAGGGACCTGGCGATGAGCTCTCACGTGTGCTAGCGACAGGCCACAAATGTAGCCCGTGAGTATGGGCCATAACAGAGTGCTGACCAGGAAGCTGTTATGGGATAATGGCCATTTTCAAAATGGAGGACAGAGAATTTCATTGATCACAGTGGACAAACAGGACACAGGAGAGGAAAAAGAGATTGATAAGTAGGGTACACGGGAGGTAAGTAAGACTTGTGCATGTTGATTTTGACTTTTAATTTTCAGTTCAGGTTTTCTTTAAGGTCCGTACTTACTGGATGGATCGGGGAACCCTCAGCAATCCGAAAAGCAAGCATTGCCCGATCCATCTTTCCACCTGCGGGAACATGTGACGTCACATGACAGGCACAAACATGAGTTCAAATGATCGTGCCACTTTGCGCAGGTGTCATCGGGGATCTTAATGATCCGATCCGTCGTGATGGTTATAATCACCGTATCTCGCAAAACATATTTAGCTTAATCCTGCACACGTAACTACATCGCAAAATCACGTAAAGGAACGCTCGTCATGAAAAAAGACACGTAAGTACGTAGCTTTACTGAGCCAGCTGGTCACGTCCGAAGGGATCTGCCAGACCTGCCAGATGCAAACCTGTCAACCAGTGGGATACATGCCCCCAAAATGTTTACAGAGTAATATTACTACAAGCCTTCAGATATAATATTTTTTCTATTAGGATTGGAATGAACATATGTTTTCTATCTGAAGTTACACTGTATGAGAAACGTGATCAAAACATTAGCAAATTGGATTTTAAAGATCTATGTTGTCACACATGTGGCTGACATACGACTGCTTCTCCAGCACAATGGATGGTCAGATATGCAGGTAAGGATCCAGCCTTCCCCAGGGGTTCCCATTTTTTGGCTGGTAAAAAAAGAACTCCTAGCTCAGAGTTTCTGAACTGTAGAAATGATGGGGAGCCGTGCACAAACACCACCGGTGTCAGCTTATTGTGAGCAAGAAATTAAAACAGGAAGCCTTTCCAGCCTATTAGAGGCTGAATCAGGTGACAATCATGTCATTTCTCTGAGCATATTGAAGACTGTCGTATACTGGCAGGTATCTCACAAAGAATGACAGGCTTGGTTCACACATAAAAAGGTATCTAGTAATCTATTTTACCACATATAGTGAATGCTGCTAGACCACAGGTGTTGAACTCCAGTCCTTAAAGCGGACCCAAACCAAACATTTTTTTTTAATTCTAAATATTTAGTTGCACCACTCTGACACATACAAAGATCAATAAACACTCCTTTAATCCTATGAGCATTTAAGTGTATGCTTTTCACCCTTCTCTTTTCATAACTAGGGTTATACAGGTGGCAGCCATTACTTCTGAGCTTAGTAGGAGGTTTTAGATCATGGGTGTGTTTGTCATCAGCTACCCTCCCCCACAGGGGCATCGTCTATGTGAAATCTCACACTAGCTGAGATCACCTCCCCTGTGACATCATCAGTAGCAGCCTGTGTTTTGTTTTTGCTTTTTATCTCCTCCACCAGTTTGCCGGAAAAATCCCGGCAATATGAAAGAAAGGGAGGGGTTCCTCCAATAAATGTAAAATATTTTATATTTGTCATCATGCAGCTGAAAAAAGGCTGCTATTTATAATTATAATTTAGAAAACAGATTTTATTTCTGAAATCTTGTATTTTTATTTTGGGTCCACTTTAAGGGCCAAATCCATGCCAGTGTTTAGGATGGGCTAAGAAATGGAGGAGTGTGTTGTACTTGAGGAACCACACCTTTCCTGATTCAGTCCTATCAATTAATTTGAACTGTGTCAAAAATGCGTAAGGACCTCGGCCCTCATGCATGGACTGGAGTTTGACATCCCTGTGCTAGAGCGACCATTACCTTTCTGTGTAAACAACAACAACCCACTACTGTGGCCCAGTGGTTAGCTAGGCTAGACAGGAGGCCACAACTGGAAGAGACTATCCTGCTCTCGCAGGACGGGACTGAGCAATTCACCTATACTTGGGCTGGTTGGGAGAGGTTTAAATACTCAGATGACTATAAGAGGATATCCTCTGCGACCTGATAGACACCTCTTCTCTCTCTTATGCCTTTTTTATTCTGCATACTTTTCACTACTTTTCTTACCTTTTTCTTTTCTGTTTTCATTTCCTTGGACTTCGCGGTCATAACTAACTAGGAGGCAGTACTATCGTCTTGTTCTGGTCCTTAGATTGTGATGGTTGATGCTTTTTAGTTTTCTCATTGGAATTATGATCAGCTCTGGACCTGTTGTTTAATACTGCTGATGTGCCATTTTGTCTTGTACACAGTTCTGGTACATTATGATCAGGCCCGAATTTACATCACAGGAGCCTATAGGCACAGATGTCCTGGCACTCTAGACTTCACCCTCCATGAATCTACAAATCCAGCACAAGTGTGGCTAGGTCAGCTTTCACTTCTAACGTACTTCCCTTGCCCATCATAGGTAGCTACAAGCGTCCCCCCTTAGCATTATGTAGCCAGAGGTACCCTCAGTATTAAGTAGCTAGTGGTGGCCCCGACTAATGGCCCGTACTCACGGGCTGCAGAAGTGGCCTGTCGCCAGCACACGTGAGCGTGCTAGCGACAGGCCGGCGACAGCGTACACACGCGGAAGAGGGACCAGCGGCGAGACGGAAGCGGTCGTCGACGTTCCTCTCTCCCTCCGCCGGAAGCTCCATTTACCTCTATGGAGGTTGCTGTCGCTAGTCCGCGTACTCACGCGGACTAGCGACAGTTGCGGCGGAGGTGCGGCGGCGACTGTCGCCATGCGATTGAAACTTTCAATCGCATGGCGACAAGAGCGACGGGCGACAGTTCGGGGTGCGCGCGCGTGCAACGGCCCATACTCACGGGCGACCTGTCGCCGCAACACGCGCGCGCCGAGTGTTGCGGCGACAAAAGTCCCTCGTGAGTATGGGCCATAAAGGGAGATCTCGTCAGTGGAATGCCAAAAGCTGGACGAGTAATATACGCTCTGTTCAGGACCCTGGGGAAGGAGGGAGGCACTAGGGGAGGGGAGTGAGCCACCTTTCCATCATCAGGCACCTATACGGGTGTGCCTACTGTACTTTTTGACACCTATGTATATGGTATACTTTGCATGTTCTCTTTTGATCAATCTTTCAATGGATTTCTGGCCAAAATTAGTCGAAAGGACCAATTGGGAATGCTGCAAAGTCTCGGTTGCAAGGGCTCGATCCAGTGCGTGATGGATATGGCGTTCAATAACGTGATGGCCAACAGACCTTTGGCAGGTGTGTCCCCTAGTGTATATGTGCTTCCCCATGCGCAGCGCTGAAGGCTCACCTGCAGAGCTGGGACACGGTCCTCCATCCAAGGCTGAGAGACCAAAGTGAGCCCCTCTATCCTCCCCACCCTGATTGCTATTAGACTAAGAGGCACCCTAGGGCCCCCGACTCTCCCCCCCCCCCCCCCCACACACACACACACGCACCTTAAAGCGGTATAAAACCCTGCTGACATAATATTCAATAAAAACATGTTTTCCTACTTTTTATATGCCATACGGTTAGCATATTTGCTTTTGTGCATAAGTATTATTATTCATTTAGAAATTATACTTTCCTAAAGTACACTTATTTTACTCTGAGAGCTGACTTTGCATTTTATTTATAACTGCTGTATTCATGTTCTAACAAGCAGAATGCTTTCTAAATTGTCTGACTTTGTTCAAGGGACCCCCCCCCCCCCCCCTAGTGTGAGAGAAGGCTTTGTTTACATTTCTCACTTGATACAATTAAACACAAGATAACATTATCTAAAGTTCGGAAGTGTCAAGCTCTGCAGGCGGGGAAGCTTCTAAAGCCTGTGTTAACCCTTTGAATGCAGTTCTAGTGAAAAAAAATGCTGGTTGTATATAATATGCTATAAATAATCTATTAGAGCAAAGTAAAATGCTGTGTTTCATTCCCCTTTAATCTCTAGTTGTCTGGCTTGCAGTCACTGCCATGTATCCCCTTTTCTTATTTCTCTCTGCTTCAAACACAATAGGGGAATGATAGCTGAGCGAGTTGTGCGCCTCCTCCTACACTGCGACCTGAGTGCTGGAGCCTCTTCCAGGGCGACTTTTTCTCAAAGGTCAGCAGCTCCATTCAGCACAATGGAGCTGCTGACCTTAGGAAAAAGTCGCCCTGTGTAATACAATGTAACTATGGATGGATGGATATCATTTTAAAGCTCTCTTTCTCCTCTTTCTGACGACCCCGCGGTTTATATATCATTGGAAAGAGGAGAAAACGGAAAATTGTATACTCACCTTCGGTAATTTTCCTTTCCTAATGCGTCCATGGCAGCACCTATGGGTATGTCCCGCCCCCTCCTTAATAGGACAGGTGACTAGATAAATTGAAGGCAGGTCCAAGCTCCCCCGTCTATGTACTTTTCGGCCGCACCGTGCTAGGGTGGGCGCTATGTGCTGCCATGGACGCATTAGGAAAGGAAAATTACCGAAGGTGAGTATACAATTTTCCGTTTTCCTCATGCTTCCATGGCAGCACCTATGGGATTTAACTAGAGTAATGTAAGAAATAATAGGGAGGGAACATTTTTGCTGCTGAACAAGTAAATCTTTTATTAACATAATTAGTTCAAATTTTAGGATTGTAAAGATAATATAGCTTTGCCAAAACTTAAAGTAGAATTTGCGGCCGGGTCCACCCGGTAATGTTGCATAAAGGTATTGATTGTCTTCCAATTTGCCGCCTGGCAGATCTTGTCTGCTGATACATTGGTGTATGCTGCCCAGGATGTCGCCACCGATCTTGTAGAATGCGCCTTTAGTTGCTTTGGTGGTTCCTGATTGACAGCCCTGTATGTGGATTGAATTGCTTTGATAATCCAAGAGGCGATGGTTCTTGATGAGGCCGGTTCTCCTTTTCTGTATCCGGACGGTACCACCAATAGCCTTTCCGTTTTTCGAAAAGATGAGGTAGCTTGTAGGTATTGTTTTATTACCCGTCCGATGTCTAACTTATGAGGTAGTTGCGATTGTGTGTCTTGGAATGTAGGCAACGTCCAGTCTTGATTAAAATGGTAGACTGTGGCTACCTTTGGAATATGGTGTTGTAAGGGTCTGATGACAACTCTGTCCGGAAAGAATGTTAAATAGGGTTCTTGTGTTCCTATTGCCTGCAGCTCAGATACTCTCCTAGCTGATGCGATGGCGAGCAGAAACGTCGTCTTCAGGGTCAAATTCCAGATGGATATAGAATCTATAGGTTCAAATGGTGGACCGGTTAATGCGTCCAATACAAGGGGTAAGTCCCATTTTGGGAATATTGCCTTTCTTGGTGGTTTCATCTTTATTACTCCTCTCAGGAACTGGATTACTAACGGGTTAAGAGCCCATCTGATGTTTGTTAATGCAGATAACGCGGTAACTTGTACCTTTAAGGCTGCATAGCTCAAGTCTTTTTCAACTCCCGTTTGCAAAAAAGATAGTATCTGTGTGACGTCCGGGGTCTTTGGATTAAAGTTATTTAACCTTGCGTATTCCACAAATCTATTCCATATTCTGTAGTACGTTTGCTTAGTTGACGGTTTTCTGGACTGCAAGATGGTTTGTATGACCTCTTCTGAACAGCCTTTCTCTCTTAGGTTTTCCCTTTCAAGAGCCACGCCGCTAAATTCAGCCTGTGAGGGTCCGGATGGGAGACTGGGCCCTGTGTTATCATTTCCTGTGTTACTGGAAGTATCCATGGTGGTTTGATCTTCAGTTCCCACAGTAATGGAAACCATGGACGATGCGTCCAGAAGGGTATGATTGCAATAATCGTTACTTCCTCCTGAGCTACTCTGTTTAGTAGTCTGTTGATCATAGGGATGGGAGGAAACACATATCCAATCCTGAATCTCCAAGCAACTGTTATCGCATCCGTCCCCTCCGCTAGATGGCAGGGGAATTTGGAGTAGAATCTCCTGCACTTCCTGTTGGTAACTGTTGCCATTAGGTCTATCTCCGGAGTGGTCCACATGCTGCATATGGTATTGAAGGTTGCTTGGTTCAGAGTCCACTCGTTGTTGTCCACTGTCTTCCTGCTGAGGAAGTCTGCGGTAATATTCATGTTCCCAGGTATGTATGTGGCTTTTAGGTTCAGTAAGTGTGTTTCTGCAAATTGCATAATCTGTGAGGTTTGTTGCAAGAGTCCTAAGCTCCTCGTGCCACCCTGTTTGTTGAGGTAGGCTACAGCTGTCCTGTTGTCCATCTTGATTAATACAGACTTGTTGGTAATGATCGGCAAGAAGTGTTTCATTGCTTGAAGGGATGCTCTGAGTTCTAATATGTTTGCTGGTTCTTTCGATCTCTCCTGGCCCCACGTGCCTTGAGCTGTCTGTTGTCCCAGATGTGCACCCCATCCCCTCGAGCTGGCGTCCGTAGTTATTATCATGGGAAGTTCCGTCTGTATAGGTAGGTGCCTGTTCAGATTTTGCCGACTTAGCCACCACTTTAAACTGTTCTTCATTGTTGGTGATAGCTGTATCCATTGTTGTATCGATTTCTTGTGCCACTGGGATAAGAGTCCCCATTGGAATGGCCTTGTGTGCCATTGTGCCCAGCGTACCATAGGAATGGTCGCGGTTAGAGAGCCTAGTAGACTTAGACAGTGCTTGGCTCGAAGACGGGATAGTGGTAAGGTTTGTCTGATTTTTGATATTATCTTCGTAATCTTTTCCTTGGGTAATCTCACCGCGTTTTGTGTGGTTTGAAATCTGGCTCCGAGGAATATCATATCTTGTACTGGTGTTAATTGGCTTTTCCGCCAACTGATTAACCATCCGAATCTTTGGAGAGTCTCTAACAATATCGTCTTCTGAGATTGTATCTGTGGTTGATCTTGTGCTAGAAGGATGATGTCGTCCAGATAGTGGTACGTTCGTAATCCCTGGAGACGAAGAAGAGCAATGATCTGAATCAGAACTTTCGTAAATGTTCGTGGTGCAGTATTTATCCCAAATGGTAGACAAGCAAACTGGAAGTGTTGATCCTGTATTGAGAATCTGAGGAAACGTTGGAAGTCCTTGTGTATGGGGATATGCAAATATGCATCCTCCAGATCGACCGATAACATCCAGTCTGATTTCCTTGTTGCTAGAATGATTGTTTGCAATGATTCCATCTTGAATCGAGGTAGTCTTATAAAGCTGTTTAGTACTCGTAGGTCCAGAACCGGTCTGAGGTCGCCCGTTTTCTTTGCTACAAGGAATAGAGGTGAGTATAATCCCTTTCCCCTGTCCTGTCGAGGCACCTCGACAATTGCGTTCTTTGCCATAAGCTCTTGTATGTATGACGTCAGAATTTGTCTTCTCTTTCTCGATTTTGGGATGCTTGTGGGTACAAAGTGTTGTTCCGGAGGTTCCTTTTTGAAACTCCATTTGTGGCCGTATTGAATCGTGTCTATCACCCAAGGATTGGGAATATATTCCGCCCATATGTCCTTGAAGTATTGGAGTCTTCCCCCGACCGGACACACATGGGCGGTCGCACCGTCAAAAACCCTTAGTGAGTGGGCCGGTTGATGTGGTCGATTTTTGTTTATTAAATTTGCCCAAGGTTGTTTGACTAGGTTGCCAAGTTCTGCGGTAATCTCTTCCCGGTCTGTAGGACCTTGCGTTTTTAAATCTTGCTTGCTGGGTTTTAAATTGTTGATTAGTGAAGGGCTTTCTTGTTCTTCTATCCTGGGGTATCA
The DNA here is from genome assembly GCF_040937935.1 of Hyperolius riggenbachi. NCBI lineage: Eukaryota > Metazoa > Chordata > Amphibia > Anura > Hyperoliidae > Hyperolius > Hyperolius riggenbachi. Next base: position 224,594,959 of record NC_090654.1, on the reverse strand, counting down.
ACCCAGATTTTCCGCCTGTGACTCGTGTGATGGCTGTATCCATACGTTCTCCGAATAGATTTTTCCCGTCGTATGGTATCTTGCACCAATTTTGCTTCGAGTTTGGATCGGCCGACCACGACCTCAGCCACAGTGCTCTCCTGGTCGTAACTGCATATGACATAGACCTCGCAGTTGAGCGTACTATGTCCACTGCTGCCTCACTGACGAAGTCTGACGTTAATTTCAGTTCTTGCAACGCTGCAATTAGTTGTTCTTTGTCTGCCTCTTCGTTAATTAATGATTCCAGATTATCCGTCCAGACTTGGATAGCCTTTCCCACTGATGTTAGTGCAATGGCGGGTTTAATGGCTCCTCCCGAGATTGTATAGTTCTTCCTAAGATCCATATCCATTTTTCTGTCTATAGTGTCTCTGAAGGAGATTGCATCTTCCAATGGTAGCGTAACGTGTTTTGCTAGCCTCATCACTGAGGCATCCACTATAGGAGCATTGTCGAATTTCTTAGTGTCTTTCTCGGGTAACGGGTAAAGTTTAGTCAGTCTGTTGCTCATAGTAGCCTTCTTTTCCAACTTGTTCCATTCTTCTGAAATGACTGCGTCAATTTCTTCCATGAGTGGGAAATGGGTGCAAGATTTTTTTAAATGTTTGTAATATATTCTTTTCTGTTTTTTCTCCTTCACTTCTTCTTCTTCTTCCACGTCTTCCCACTCTATGGCCTGTCTTACAGCTCTTACGTATGGCTCGACTAGGGCGAAGTTGAAGCCCACTTCATTTTCTTCACTATGGGATTCCATGTCCTGTGGTAAGACAGAGGTTCCTGGTTCTGATTGAGGCGGTAGACTTGAAATGTATTGTTGCATTGACTCCTGAACTGCATCCTTGATTAGTTGTGAGACCTCTACTGGTTGCTGCTCTACTGTCATCTGATCAAAACAGTCTGCACATACCATTTTCCCCGGTAGAGTCTCATTTCCGCATGCCCAACAGTGTTTGGACGGTCTTCTATGGTGATGCCTTCTTGGCGATCTGCTCCTAGATCGATCGCGCCTAGATGATCGGTATGTTCTTGACTGTGATCTTCTGCGTGATCGTGATCGTCTGCGTGATTTTGATCTCCTTCGTGAATGCGATCTTCTGCGTGATTGCGATCTCTTGTGTGATTTCGATCTTTTACGTGACTTTGATCTTCTAGGAGATGGCGATTTTCTGCGTGATTGTGATCTTCTGCGAGATTTTGATCTGTCGCGTGATTGCGATCTCCTGTGCGATGTTTTAGAAGACTGCGATATTGCTGGGGAACTTGGTCCTGGAATTTCCTCTTGCGATCTTCTGGGGCTGTCAGGAGACATAAAAAATATGTCTCTTAGATAAAAAGAATAGTGCACTCTTTTCCCTGCAAAAAAAGGACCTACCTTGAGCACCTACCTATCAATCTGGGCTTGGTCTATGACAGGCGCAACAGCGTCCATAGTGTAACTTGTATTCCCTGTGACCAGAGAAAATAGGGCTGTAGTAAGCAAGCTATGCCTGTGCAGTATGCTTCAGTTACATGTATATCTCAAAACAAGTTATGCAGAGATTGTTTCCAATATTAAATGTATACCACCTACCTCCAACGAGTTTGAATCAGCTTGAAACAAAGTGACATTCGGTCCGGTAGTCTCACTACTCCACTGCAGATCAGACACGCTCCTAGCCTGACTGCGGAGACGCCGGGCCGCCATGCCTACAGCTCTAAATAGGCTGCTGGCCCCTCCTCTAGAGCTCTCTCCGCCTCTGACAATCTTCCGGGCGGCTGGAGCGCACCCGGAGCCGACTGCTCCACGGATGACATCACTTCCTGGTTTGCTGTGCGCGGAACCGGAAGTGACACGCCGGCCGCCCGACTTTGCCTGAGCGGTGGAACGCAGGTGGATCAAAGTGCTGTCGGCCTGATAGCAGCATTTAGCCGCATTATCATAGGGACACCGCGCAAACAGGAGGCCATTGGTCTCCTACTGACAGCCCCTTACAGCGCGGTGTCGGTGCCCCCAAGACCAAGAGAACGGGGCTGCTCGACACTCATTTAGAGTTATGAGCCCACACCAGGAGAGGCTGAACCTGGTGGGATTCTCCATGGATGCTGGAAGATAGGTGCAGGAGCAAAAATAGTACACCTGTTTGTAAGGTAAGGACGAAAAAAATAGACGGGGGAGCTTGGACCTGCCTTCAATTTATCTAGTCACCTGTCCTATTAAGGAGGGGGCGGGACATACCCATAGGTGCTGCCATGGAAGCATGAGGAAAGAGAGCTTTAAAATGATATGCATCTTTCCATAGTTTCTGCACTGCTCGGAGTCCCTTTAAATCTATCAGAAATAGCTGTGCAGTGTTTGGGCAGGCAATAGGACCTTCTCTGATCGTATTCGATCACAGCGGGATCTATCTAGTGGTTGATCTCATTATTAAAATCACTCTTCCTGGATGCACCAGGCTCAGGTTGGTGTATCAGATGACATTTGCACATACTGGGCAGGAAGCAGTCCGTACGGAGACAAGGGAATTATTATCAGCCACAACAAACGCTTGAAAAATGTCTGCGCAGAGCAATGGGAACTGCCAGTACTCACAACTGTCCGCTAACTGCTGAGTAGTTAACGCCTACATGGCCAGATTGCCATGTGCTGTATGAATGACTTTCAGATAGCGGGCTGTGCACCATCCAGCCAAGCTGTCTAGTCTAGTTTAGTTTGCTGCGGCTGTCCCTCGAGATTTCATACAAGCGTTTGATGAATTGATTCACCATTTGTTTTTAATCAGTAAATATTATCATTTCTGATACTAATTTGGATAGCTGGATATTATGAGATATGTGGTTTTCAGTGGGGCAGAAAAAAAACATAATATTATGACTATTATTAATTGTTTGCTTATTTATTCTCAATGAACCAAAGTACACAGCCACATACAGATGTAAAACTTAAAGGGAACCTGAGTGAGAGGGATAGAGTGGCTGTCATATTTATTTCCCTTTAAACAATACCAGTTGGCTGGCAGTCCTGCTGATCTCTTTGGCTGCAGTAGTGTCTGAATCACACTCCTGAAGCAAGCATGTGCCTAACCTAGTTAACCTTCAGTTAGAGCACCCAATCTGCATGTCTGTTCAGGGTCTCTGGATAAAAATATTAGAGCCAGAGGAACAGCAGGAAAGCCAGGCAATCTGCATTGTTTAAAAGGAAATAAACATGTCAGCCTCCATATTCCTCAAACTCCATACAATTTACATCATATATCTCTGTTGCATGCCAACTTTCAGGTCCACAGTCGTGCGCGTGTGTGTGTGTGGGGGGGGGGGGGGGGTAGAGAACACATTTAAAGGTGGGTACACACATCAGATAAAAGGAAGTGACTACAGTGTGACCCTCACTGATAAGAAATTCTCCCTTTTTTATCTCTTTCTTGCTCTCAGAAGCCATTTTCTGCTAGGAAAGTGTTTTATAGTTGGAATTTCTTATCAGTGAAGGTCACACTGTAGTCACTTCCTGTCTGAGTCAGGACTGAGTCAGCCACTTACATACCTGATATTTACCTCTTTCAGGCAGAGAAAGAAAAAAAGGAACGCAGCATAGTTATTTGTGTGCTAGGCACTGTACATACCCATGTCTATCTCATTATGCCACATGTCAGTTGTGGTATCCTTTAAGAAAGGTTATTGATTTGTGATTGAATTGATTCAGGACCATTTCTAGGCACAGACTACGTAGGCATGTTCTTTTGGCGCCACTTAAGCTGGCCATACACTGGCCCGATTTGCCGCCGTTTCGACAGCAGATTCGATCACTGGGATCGGATCTGCTGCCAATCGTTCGCGCTACACGCCGAATTTCGATCCATTTTGTCCGATCCCGTCGATCGCTCCGTGCGGAAAATTACCGCCGATCGCCCGCGGGTAGGGAGCGTGTCGCTAGCGGCGTTCGAGTGCCCGACGACCGACGCAATAGAGCGGCAATACATTACCTGCTCCGCCGGCGCGACTACCTCTGGTCACTGCTGCTCCATGTCCGCGCTGGTCTCCGGCATGCTTCAGTTCCTCCTGCCCGGCAGGAAGTTTAAACAGTAGAGGGCGCTCTACTGTTTAAACTTCCTGCCGGGCAGGAAGAAGTAAAGCATGCTGGACCTGGAGACCAGAGCGAAGAAGACAGCGGAGACCTGGGGACTGGAGTCTCGCCGGCGGAGCAGGTAATGTATGCGGGCGGATGGAGCGGCGGCAGCACCACCACCACCACAACAGATTGTGAACGGTTTCAGGCTGAAATCGGTTCACAATCTGTTTGCAGTAAAGGTAGCCATACGATCCCTCTCTGATCAGATTCGATCAGAGCGGGATCTATCTGTTGGTCGAATCTGATGGCAAATCGACCAGTGTATGGCTACCTTTAGTGTCCAGGGCATGCATCACACCCTCTCAGAGTTGCTGAAGTCTGAATACCAAGCAGACGCCTAGCAGCCTCTGGGAGGAGCCAGCACACAGCATGTATTTGGACAATACAGGAGCAGCTCAGCTAAGGACAGAACACAGGAGGTTCCTTTGTCTCCTCTACTGCTACTGATAGTAAAGGTGGCCAAACACTGATAGATTTGCAGCAGATTCGACCATCAGATAGATTTCTGTCAGATGCCTGTCAAGTCGAATCTGACAGGAATCTATCTGATGTGTGCCACACACTAGGAACAGATTTCCAATAGATTTCAGAATGAAATCTATTGGAAATCGATCGAAATGCATTATTGGACTATTAGATCCAATGCAAATCTATCGGCCATCGACCTAGCAGCAGCAGATCAACCTAGATTTTCTATCCTGTCAGATAGATCAAATTAATCGAAATTGATCAAAATCGGCTGCAAATCGATCGGTCGATAGAGTCAATAGAATCAATTTCCGACTGATCAATTTGATAGAATCGATCGATCGATGGCTGAAATCAACCAGTGTATGGGCCCCTTAAGGCACCTAGCTGCATTGTAAGGGGGAGGGGGAAGTTAGGGGTAGACAATATGTGAAGAGGAAACAAACAACATTCTTGTAGGTGAAGTGCAGCCAGCAATGTTTAATTAGTTCAAAAGCATATGCAGAAGCATGAAAGATGCATAACTGTCTGTGGATGCATAAAAGTGTATGTATGTCAGTATTGCATGTGTACATGTAAGCATATACATTTGTGCCAATGGCCTTGAGTCACAAAAGATTAGGGAATGATCTCTGACTCTGTATAGGATTCATGATTTTTTATAAGTAGACCTGTCAATCTATAAAGATGTGGTGAGCACATTACTAGTGCTCCAGCACATCTTTTCCACTGAACAGCACCATGGACTGTATTGCAACCATGCATGATTGTATTTTTAGGCATTCACTAGGAGTTCCAAGGCAAGTCTCCCCCAGGGGTTCACCCAGCTGAGCTGACTGCATTTTTGAACAATACACTTGGATAAATATATTCAAGGGACTTAAAAAAACACCCTCAATCTGCATTAATATGCATGAGCCTACAACCTTCAGTCTGAGGGATCTAAAATCTCTCTCTTGGCTGGCAGTTTATAAATGCACACATACACAGAGAACTGAAGCACCGGGTAAGTGGTTGGCACTCCAAAATTATGGTAAAAAAACCCCTTTATTTCATGCTGCACCACTGTAAACCAACATTTCGAGGCAGACATTCTTGCTGTTGCCGGTGCGCACTGACGTGTGGGGAGGCTTCCTACTGATGATTAAAATGGATTCTGCTTTTCTTGATAAAGAGGCACTGGCTGCCTCGAAATGTTGGATTACAATTGTGCAGCATTGAATAAAGTTTTTTTTGAACCAAAGTTTTAGAGGGCAACCACTTACTTCTTCTATATTCTATACTACTGGATGATGCAAGATCCACAGGTTTGAGCAACCACCTAACGGGCTATACCACATATGGACTGCATTGCCTACAATCTATTTGACCGTACACAGAGAAGGCTGTCCTCAGATGAGACACAGTGTAGAGGCTGCCTCTCCACTGCTCATTTCGTGAGCTAGCAAGTGCTCAACAGGTGCACAGGAGCAGAAGGAGGCAAAAAGGAGGAATTGAAGATGGTCAACATGACGTACATCCTTGCAAACCCCAGTAAATGTTTGGAATTACCATTTGCCCCCCATCCAACCCCCGAGATATGCTAGATTTTTGTCTCCTGCAAGGGTGCTTTACAACAATTTTAGGTGACATTTTTACTAGCAGCCCCTTTACAGATGGCTCACACTGAGCAACCTGCCCTGTCCTATGGATAGAGGTGTGGGGAGGACAACCAGAAGGTAACCTGCTATGAGATAGGAAATACAATAACAGTCAGTCAAGAATTATCCACCTCTGCAGACTGCAGACAAAAAAGCCACCAACCCTGTGATGGATTGCCACCTGAGACAACCATGAATAACTGTTTCATGAGACACATATCTTGCATGTGAACTGTACATAGCTTAAAGGTAGCCATACATCTAGCAATGATGGGCAGTTTCATCCATGAGACAAATCTCTCTGATCGAATTTGATTAGATAGAGATCTGTTGGCTGCCCATACACCGCAGCCTGATTCTCGATCAATTTCATGGTGAAATCTCTCAGGAATCGGCCGAGTCCAGCCGCTGTTGCCCTAGTGTAAAAATGCAAACAGTCCAAAGGATTGGTTCGCACACCAGCTTCCCAATGAGCAAAAGTGTAGTTTATTATTCCATGACGTGTCAAACACTACATAGTGTTTGACACGTCATGGAATAATAAACTACACTTTTGCTCACTGAGAAGCTGGTGTGCGAACCAATTCTTTGGATTGTTTGGATTTGCATTGGATGTTGCTTTGCATCCTTGGTTCAGCACCCTGATGCTTACAGCAAGGTGTGCCGCTCCTAACCTTACTCCTTGCTAGTGTATGAATGTACATTGTATGTGTGCATTTATACATTGCCTGTCCTGTGTCGCAGTGCCTGTCCATGTTCCGAATCCCCCGCTCTTCCATTAGCCCTATACATGTGTGACGTCACACATGCGCCACCTGCTATGTGCTGGCGGCATGTATAGGGCTAATGGAAGTGGCGGATTCGGAAGTCGGACGGACACTGCGACACAGGACAAGTAATGTATAAATGCGCACATACATGTACATTTATACACTGGGGGGAATAGTGGAGGGGGTTTCATCTCGTTTGATATTCGTCACGATATCGTTCGCCGTTACCACCACGCACCCGATCAATCACGGAGTCCAGAATTGGTTGCATCGTCGATCGGTCATGCACTTGGCAGCACCAATTTTCATCTGAATCGAAAATAATTATCGAATTGGATGGTCGATCGGCCTAGTGGCTAGATGTATGGGTATCTTTAGTTTGGTTGTCCATTACAGGTACACTTTAGGATGGTGCGTATTTTCTGACTACCACCGTCCCAGAGATCAAGCTGCCTGCCCTGGTCAAGTACCATTTACAGAATGCTGGCAACGGTCCACGATGCAAATATTTATCCAGGAGTCTCCTATTACTTGAAGGACAGGACCTCTTTATATCCCATGCCCCCATAGGCTCAAATCTTTACTTAAGGTCCCTTTTCACTGCAGTCCAGCACATAATGACAAACTGTCAACCCTTCTTTTTCTCCAGCTGTGTTTTGACTAGATTTTGAACTGTGAAACGACTTTCACAACACAGCCGTCAACAAGGCAGACAAAGAGCTGCAGTATTTTTGTTAGGCCCAACCTATTCCACCATCAGTCCTATTATTCTGATGTATGCATCTGTGACCTAGGCAGAGAACACCTGCAACTCAGAAAAGCTGCAGCCAGAGTTACAGATTCCACATACAGGAATCATGTTTTTCCAGGCAAGTAGGGCTTATTTCCTCCTGGATTTGCCTCTGGTCATTCACACAATGATCAGAGCCAAAGTAATAAAGACAGCTATACAAAAAAGTAAAAACATGCCCTGAAGAGGAACAGTACTAAGAAAATCACTGTGAAATAAATTCAAATTTAAAAAATTCTTCCATTGACTTCATCAGCGACTCAGTGAGTGCCAGTTGTTCAAACTGTAGCCTTCAGCCAACGACTGATCTATAACACATTGCTGCCAGCCAGGACTCTATGTTATGGACAATAAACTTCTTGACAGCAAAGTGGTGTGATGCATTAAAAAAGGAACATTTTGTTGTGCTCAGTTATACTGAATGGGGCAATGTGGAGGTATCGTGTTCTAGTTTGAACAAACCCCAAGGGCTGCAAACATTTCCACCTATAGCAAGGGATTTGAAATATATCCAAGCTATGCTTACTGGATTACGGTATTCAAGTTTTCATACAATGTTCTTCAACCTGGGAATACATAACATGAGCCCCCTGTGCTGCAGGACTCCACAGCAGTTGTGCGGTCTGCTGTGGCTACAGGCTATTTGACAGAAAGGTATCCAAGCTATGTATCCAAAACAGGAAAATAACTACAGGAGGAGCAGCACCTGAAACTGCAGGAGACATAGAGCTGATTTCATCCATCAGGCCAGGAGTTGTTGTTTTCACATGTTTATGGGTGGCTCCTGATGGCCACACTTGTTATATGACCCCTGGCAGAGTTCCGGGCTCCTGGAGAGAACAACAAAAACATTTGTGAAGCACTTCTCCTTAGGAGGCAAAGCACATAAGCTGGTCTCAGTTCAGTACATAGTTGTGGTTTGTGACATGTTACAGGGGAAAAAGTTATGTGATCATAAATGCCTAAATTAAACAGGTGGCTTTTCAGTTTTGATATAAATGCCTCTAGAGTTAAAGCTGTCTTGGTTAGGTGTGGCAAGATGTTGCAAAGGCTAGAGGCAGCATGACAGAAGGCTCTGGCTCCAAAGGTTTTACGTTGGACTCTGGGGTTGGTCACGTTATTGGTTCCTGTTGATCTGAGGTTGTGAGAGGTGTGGCATAGGTGCCAGAAATCCTTCAGTAATCTGGGGCCTAGGTGGTGAAGAGATTTGAATGGTAGCATGTCAACTTTGAAGAGGATTCTTCTTTTTATGGGTAGCTAGTGGAGTGTTCAAAGGATTGGTGTTATGTGGCAATGGCAGGGTTGGCTTAACAGCTCTGCGGCAGCATTCTGTACTAGCTGGAGGCGGTGTAGGTCTGTATTTGGTATAGAGAGCATTGCAATAGTCCAGCCATGATGTGATGAAGGCGTAAACTAGGGTTAGAAGATCCTCTGAAGGAATGAGGTGCTTAATTTTTGCAAAGTTCCTTAGGTGAAAAAATGAATGTTTCAGAACAGCTGAAATTTGATTCCTGAAGATTAATTTTCCATCAATCAATACACCCAAGCTGCGCCCAGTGTTGGAGCCACCAAAGGAGGATGGAAAAAGGTGTGTGAACATTGAAGTGGCCCAATCAACGTTTTCCTGGTGTGTCCCATCATTTGTACTTAACCCCTGTTTTTTAGTAAATATGGCACTGTTCCACTAAAAACTGTATTCCACAGTAACTTCCCAATATCTTCACAAATAAAGTTAAATAATGCAAGCTTTCTGGGATCTAGTCCCCTTCTTCAGGCATATTTCTAGATGTTAGCTGTAGTAAAACACTGATGCAGGGAAGCTGCATTTTTCAACCTACATATATTTTTTTCTACCTACATATATTGTTTGGCTAACACGGTACAGAAACATTTTTACTACCAATATCTTCACACAATGTGTGAGTTCTCCTGAGACGTATGTGAAGGGTTAAGAATTAGTCATCTTTATGTCTTCGTACTTAATAAAGTCTAGAGCTCTGATTTTCCAATAGAGAATAGTTAGCTTGGGTTTTGCAGTGACCTGCATGATTAGAATGGAAAAACAAGCAAAAGGCGCTCTGTGACTTGTGCTAGACCATGTGCATGGAAGTGTGTATACAATAGCTAACATGATAAATTAAAATAAAACTGTCAGGAGACTGTCAATCTGTTTTACACATTAGCTCCTGGCAAGCACTAAACAGTTGAAACATAAGCAAGTGATTGTTCTCGCCAATGTCTGTATGTGCATCTGAAACAAGGAGAGCAGTCAAAATATGTGAATATATTCCAGACCGCTTGAACGTGTGCTTCACCTCATTGAATTTCATGCAAATATTGCCTTATTTGTGCTCCCTGCTTACACTATTTTATTGCGACAGCTCCTTCTTATAAGTTCTCTTGTTTTTTTCTGAAGTTTTTATTAATTCCACATAAACGCCCACCACCTATCTTCTATTTTACTAGAGTGCGCTCTAGTGGCTGCCTTGCAAGCAATGAGTCTGACAGTAGCAAAGCGCTATACAAATATTGGAATTATTATTATTACTACTCTCTAATACCATATAGCATGGGGCATACGTTCACACCCTTGTCCCCCATGGTGACCCCCCAATCAGTAGGCTATCTTCTAGCAATCATATTGTAAGTGTGACCATCATGACTCCTTCCACCATTGACAAGTGTGGCCACAACATCTGCTCTTGCCTCTGTTTATGAAGAAAGAAGGATAAGAAGATAAGGCCCCGCCCCCACTTCCCCAGTCCTGGGACTCCCTGACATTGTCTACTACATAATCTTTTAATGTTTATTGGGGCAGATCCCTATGGTGCCTGAACTACAGCTGTGGCACTCAATAAGGGCCAGTTGTCCAGGTTATGACCTTCAACCTCAACAGCCAAGATGGACAGCATGAGGAATGTGCCATATCGTCATTGCTTTCACTACCTAGGGAAGCCTTTATAAAGCCACAAGAAGGCAGATATAGTGAAGGCAGTGGGAACACAGCCTATAGGTTGTAAGACAGTGTAAAACCAGGTAAAATCAAAAGATGAAGGTGGCTTGCCTCCCAGGACACTGTTATTGGCCTGGTAAAGTGGGCTTACTCCCACGAAACGCATTGCCAGTGCAAATAAAAATTATTTTCTTCCACTGATTGTGTCGTCCTGAAAGGCAAGCCACCTTCATCTTTTGATTTTACCTGGTTGTAACCTAATTTTATCGATCCTGGGTGCTTCTTCCCCATTGTTGTGCTAGGTTTATCTCCCTTTCTTTTAGAAAGGGGAGAGAGTTTTTGGTCTGCAGTGGGTCAGCCACTGGCAGGCCTTGTGTTATTTTGTGTATAGCGCTCCCACCTCAAATTTACGTAGTTACTGACTAATGCAGCAAAAGGATAAATAACATACATTAAGGCACATAATCTATATATGTACAACAGAGTCCAGGTAAACACTTCTGGTTACAGTCCACTCCAAACATCCAGTTTTATGCAGCCAGTTATTTATAATTAGACAGTTCCACAGTTCCTGGTACTATAGTCCAACCAAGCAAGGTTAACAGTTATACTCTCACCGATGTCCAAAGCCTGATAGCACAGATATCAGCAAGGCTCGCTCAAATACTAGTGTCAGCTCTCTCAGCAGGCTTCTTCCTATGTACAGCTCAGAGGAGAGAGGGAAAGCACATAGCGTGAACCTGTTTAAAACAGCCGTGCAAATCGCTCCCTTCACCAGTGAGAGCCCTCACCACACACAGACTCCCTGCGTGTTAGTGCATCCACATGCAGCCCGTGCAACCAAAAAAGGCCAAATAAGCGCTCACCAGATGGTCAGGCTGACCCTGTTAAGACCAGCTTTCTCACTTGTGGTGCTGCTTAATGGTGATCTTTACTTATGCCAGATACTTCCTCCTTAAAAACTCAAAACAGAAGCCTCGCATAATTCCACTTAATAATAATCATAAAAACATAAAATCGCACTCACATATGTATAAAAGTTATGCACATATCATAAAAGGATCGTCCTCATCCCCTCCTGGGCATCTGCTTCTCTACTGTCGTCGCGTCTGAGGCCACGCCCTACCGGTTTCGTCACGTATGACTCATCAGGGGCTTGCAGGCCTTAATCCTTTTCCAAGAGTGAGACCACTTGCATCCAGCCACACCTGGAGGTACTCGATTGGAGACGGGCTTAAGTTTTTTACCTGCTTCATGTGGTTGGTTGCCGCACTATGCAACCTATTATTGTGAGTATGATTCTTCTTCAAGCTTTTTCCCCACAAAAAGAAGTGACATACTATACAATTGGGCTTCTGTTGTTTTTTCCAAGGTGTTCATCTATCTGTCAATGTATCCCTATGGGATCATTTACACTGGGATCATTTACACTGCAGCGATTGTGCTGCATGTAGCATTTTTGGAGCGATCACAATAGGGATTCTCATTCACTGAATGAGAATTGCAGATCACAACTGCTGTGCAATCGCATGCATGATCACAAGTGTGAATGGGCCCAACCAAGCCACTGATTAGGGGTATAAGCAATTCAAGTAACTTCATGAATAGGCTCTCTCTCCAAGTGTGGCAGCTGGTTTACTCCAGATAGTAGAGTGTAAACACTGATGATTATCTTGCAGATAAGCAGGTAACAACTATATATCTACTGTATACAAGTATATGGATTGTCAGCTGCTCTGAAGCATCATTATTTCAATGCACCCTTATGTTATTGTGGTGGTAACTTAGCAATTGCGTGAAGAAAACACTGCTGTCTAATTCATACAACCATGAACTAGAAATCAGTACCATGGTAACAAACTTAAAGGGTGTAAACACAATGTACAGCAGAACAAGTGTTGACAATGTAAAATAAACAATGTAGAGAATACTACAAGACTACATCAGAATAGTAGTCTTTGCATGAACCACAAAATGTGGTAAGACTTGTAATCTTTACCACAGTGCCTATTTGTATACATACCCAACCCTAACTGCCTGTGGAAAACTGAACTCCTGACTGGTCGAAGACAGCAGTTTAGGTTGAGGAAGCACATCTCTATACTCTCATTTTGGATCATAAACATGGGTTGACTAAAGACAGGTCTTGTATAATCAACTTGCTCAGTTTTTTTCTATAAAACGGTGAATACAAAACAAGTTTTTGGGAAAGTAATTGATGTAGTTTACTTGGTCTTGACACTGTTTTGCAAATTAGCCTGTAGATGATGAGAATGCGAGGACAAGAGAGAAATGTATAAACATGGATAGAGAACCGGCAGAGGAACAGAAGGTAAAGGATAGTAGTAAATGGTTAATACTCAAAATTGCAAACGGTCAGCAGTGGAGTCCCACAAGGGTCAGTACTGGATCCAGTTCTCTTTAACTTAATCATTAATGACCTAGTAGATTGACTACAAAGTAATGTTGGCATTTTTGCAGACAATACTGAATTATGTAAAATTAGCAACACTCTGCAGGACTGTGACGAACTACAGAAGGATCTTGACAGTATTGGTATATGAGCAGGCATAAAGCACATGAAATTTAATGTTGGATGGCAAAAAGTAGAATCCAGCCATGACCACAAGGTTAAAACCTTGAGGCAAATAAAATAAAGCATATAAAAGAATGTCTGTCTTTCTTAGTAGGACTCAATCTCTACAATACTTTAGCATTCTCTCTGCTTTAGCTGCAAGTCATGGCTGAAAAGCTAATGATTCATATCTCACCCTCAGATTTCCAAAGGTCTGTATGCCTGACTATATACAAGTCATAAAGCCACTCACACTGAAGAGTAATACTGCGGCTGGTAAGTGGAGAGGGAGCACAGTGTTAGGAGGACCTCAAAATTCTTCCAGCCTAAAGGATATGTTTATCATATGCAAATATATTAGTTTTTGTTTCTGTATCTTATGTTCTGTTCAGTGGCTGAACTCCACAGACCTGTCTTTTTCAGTTTGTGTCACTCTCTAGCTACGATGGCAAATTACACATATGCTGTTTATTTTTATAGACCAGGAATGTTATAGGTTGCATTATTACTGGATTAGTCCTTCTATAAATACATATTATATATGCAAATATGTTTTAACCCAAACCACTGGTGAAAAAATTGCAAGCTTATAGAAATCCTAATAAAATGTCCTACCGCGGAACACAAAAAAAGTGTGTCCATTTTCAGCAGAGTAAAGGAAATTTGAAGAGGAAAAGGGAATAAATGCGTTCTATAGAGCAGATTCCTCTGTTACACAAATATACAGATCAGTGCTGTCCATGGTGGTGGGTGTCAGAGGCTGGAGGTGATTTCTGGAGGGGGGGAAATGAAAATAAAAAGTGAAGGGGGTCTTCCATCACCAGTAGATAGTAACCATCCACATTCCTTTTAGCTACAAACCCCATTAACAGAGATAACCGTACTCTTAAAAATGTTAGCAATGCTAATTCCTATATTATTCCTAATACAGAAATGTCCCCGTTATCCGGAAGTAAGGCAACCAGAAGTCTCAACTAACCAGCATGCCTGAGGGGATAATGGGACGACATGCTGGGGGGCGTACATGGAGGATGCCAGAAAGCCACCAGGAGCCCGATAGGAGCTACAGGACATCACTGGAGGAGTGGTGTGTATTGAATACTGCACGGGGGTAGGTTTGTGCCTTTTAGGTCAGTTGCTCAAGCAACCGGCAAGCACATGCATCTGGCACCAGGCGATCCCCGCTAGTGCCGGATACTGGGGACTACGCTGTACTTCTCTCTTTTGAGTGACTTTTTATACTTCTTAAGGAGCTGAACATTACTATGCAGCAAAGATGAAGTAAACTGAGAAAAAAGTTAGAACACCTTATCCCCTAATAGCTAGTGTTACTCCCTTTGAGTGAACAAACTGCATTGAGATGCTTCTTGTAGCCAGCAAAGTACTAGTTTCTGACTTCAGTGTGAGGAAAGTTTGCCCCACACCTTAATGCAGAATTCCTTGAGCAGTGTGATATTTGAAAGATTTTTTGCATGTACAGTCCGTTTCAAGACACCCCACAGCATCTCAATGGGATTAAGACTTGGGCTTTGACTCGGCCAGTTCAGGACTCTCCATTTCTAAGTTTTTAGCTAGTCCTTGGTAGATTTACTGTTATGTTTTGGGTCATTGTCGAGTTGCCCGGTCCAGTTCTACTTCAGCTTTTATTTTCTATACTATACAGATGGTCTAACATATTTCTCAAGCACCCTCTGTCCAGGTCCTGCTGTAGAAAAGCATCCCAAAACCATGACACTCCCATCTCTATGTTTCACAGTTGGTATGAGATTCTTTTCCTGGAATGTTTTATTTAATTTATGCTAAATGTGTTCAAAATAATTCAATGTTAGACTCCTCTGTCCAAAGAACATTATTCTAGAAGTCCTGGTCTTCGTCTATGTTTTCTCTAACCTTTGTGTTTCTCTCTTTCTGGTTGTAGAGGCATGCACTTTCACATCAACAGTAGCAAAAGCCTGCTATAGGTCCCATGATGATATTTTGGGGTTTTTGGAGACTTATTTTACCATCTTGAGGGCTGCTTTTGGGACATTCTTGGTTTGGCAACCACCTCTGGGCATGTTGGCAGTTGTTTTGAAAGTCCTCCACTTGAAGACAATTTTTGGACAGTAGAATGCCTCATTGTAAATTCTTATAAGAACCCTCATCAGACTTATAAGCTGCTACAATCCTCTTTCTGAAGTCCTCAGACAGCTCTTTTGATCTCACGATGGTGTTCTTTCTCACATCAACAGCCAAGAGTACACATAACTAAATATCTGAGGTTTAAATTGGACAAATCTCCTTGCCAAAAATGCTCAGTCACAATGTTCTAGTCATGTGCACCTAATGTGTGTGTGTGTGGTCATTTTAAGTGGGAATAAATATGGGGATTCTGATTTGTTTCTCCCCAAAAATTAAATTTTTGTAGAATTACATTTTACAGAAGGCTTTGAAAAGTTTCTTCTTCATTTTTAATTACTTGAACTTTCAAGTATTCTTAAAATTAAGATGAAATATCCATATGTCCATGAATGTTACAAAAACATACAGGATTTTATAGGGTGTCCTAATTTTTTCACGAGTGTGTGTGTGTGATGGATGTGTGTGCGTTTGTGTGTGTGTGTGATGGGTGTGTGTGTGTGTGTGTGTGTGTGTGTGTGTGTGTGTGTGTGTGTGTGTGTGTGTGTGTGTGTGTGTGTGTGTGGATGGAGGTTACAGAGCCATGAGGATCCAATGATTCATAAAGAAGTACACTCCTACCAGAAGTTCATGAAGGGTAAAAATACAAGCTAACCATAATTGTGGTTGAAGCAAAAATATGTCCATAAAAAAGTATTGTTTTTCCTACATCTGAGCATGAACCAATCATGCCAGTTCTGGTCACGTTAGTCAAGGCTAGAGAGTTGCCGCCCATTCCATGGAAATTTCTCTGTGTGTCACGCAGTGAGTTGCCAGCTTCTGCTGCACATGCATGTTATGTGCTATTAAGAGATAAATAGTATAACGTTTACTCTCCCATCAACAGAAACAAAGAGCAGGAACATTGAACAATCACACATTTGCTAACATTGTACCATAAACATGCAGGAATTAACCCCTCTGAGGTAAGAATTTTAGCAATGACTCCAACATCTGCTGCACTGCTTGTAAATATTGGGCCTTCAAAGCCCCCTGATACAGCAGCACTGCTGGAAGAAAGTGTCAGAAGACAAACTGCTGAGTTTGAGAATTTTCAAAGGCTGAATGTCTTAAAATAAGGCTCCGTGAGCTTCCTCTAATCAGAAGCTAAGCCGCGACCCAGGAAGTACCTCCCAGGTCGCAGCTTAGCTTCCGATTGGAGGAAGCTCACAGAGGCGGGCAGCGGCGGGGGAGTGCTGAAAGAATGACAGGCTGCAGGTAAATAGAAGGCGCTTTTTTCAGGGGGGCACAGCAGACCCTGGGGGGGGGGGGGGGGGAAACGGGACTAGAGGCGGCAATAGTGAGACACAGAGGCGTGTGATTATGCACAGAACATGCCTCTGTGTCCTCTTAAGATTTAGAATACCTGCCTCGGGTTCTCTTTAATGCAATTGTCCTGCATTATTGATTTTAGCCCAGTTATAAGATACAAGCATGTCACTTGTATTGTCCACAAAACACCAAGTATGCTAATGCTGGAAACACGATGCGATTTTCCGTCCAATCCACGGGTAATCTGATGGGAAGTTCTATCTTGTGTACATGTCCAAACTGCTCCCGATTGATAAAGAGATCGATTTTCCGATGATAACTTTGCAAAATCGAAGAAGGAGGTCTTGATGATGGTCAGAAGATTGTGGAGGCCATAAAAAGAGATTACTGCTTATATTCTCCATTATAAGCCTCTCTCTAGGTTTGATATTGTCATACAAACATAAGTTTGTCCATTATCTTATCATCTATGTGATAATAATGTATTATAAATGGGCCTCATACCTTCTCAAAATTTATTGATGAACCTTCCATTTTAGCCCTGGACTTTTCATGAAAGAGAGCCCAACCAATTATTTTCTTTACCTGGTCTAAGGAGAGAAAAGGGGACTGTCACACATTTGTACTGATGCTTGGAACATCCCCCAGTTTCAGTTGGGGAGGGGGGCTATCCAAATTGCAATGAAGTTCCATGACTTGTACTTATATTGCAAGCTCCGAGCTGCCTGATGTGACCTTATGGTGTGTCTAAGCACATAACATTGAAGCAATTATTTTATTCGTAACCAGAAGGACTGGCTTTATTATTTCCATCTGAAATTAATGGGATTTGGTAAATTAATAGGACTGTAAAATAATGATGACATGTACTTTGGTATTATTTAGCAACTAGTTTTCATATATACATACAGTATATGAAACAGTAATAAGTGTTGTCAGAAATTACTTCTACTTGGCAAGGCTGTTGAAGGCAAAAATAGATACAATAAAAGCTAAGAGGTCTGTAGCTGTATCTACCAGCAAACATTTACAGTCTCGAGATCATTCTGAGAAAAGTGTGATGACCAATCATGACTCATAATTTCAGCATTCGGATTCTGGTTACAAACAGCACAAGCAACCCCTGAGCGCTGACTACTTTTCACAAATGTAAAACTGTTCCAGAAACAAAATATGCTACAGGAAAGGATCCAACCGCTTTCAGCTTTTGAGCCACAGTAAAATAGAACAAGTGACTGTGAGCTAGAGCAACTCGTCTCCGCACATAGCAGGGCATCCGCTGTCAGCGCATTGCCATTGGGACTGCTGATGCCAAGAATGATCACTTATAGCAGACAGCGATTAGGAAAGTCAGGTAAGAGTTATGGAGGATTTGGTTAGCAGTAGGGTCAGAACTAAATAGGGCAAATTGTAAAAGCAGTAACAGCAATGATTGAACACGTGTATTAAAGAAAAGTGGTAGCCAGAATATACTATTCATGAGCCAGAGGTGCTTGTCACTGCAGGACAGCTTCCTTCCTGTCAATTTTGAATAAATGTAGCTGTCGGGCGGGTCAGTGAGATGAGCCAATGTGGCACAGAATGAAGGAAGAATAGATGCCAGACTACATTTCCCAGAATCTCTGCATTAGGCTCGGTACCCATATGTGCAGAGAACAGACCCGTTGGAATGTTTTCTGCAACTCCGCTCAACACAGGAGGCAGATCCATTTGCCAAAATGCAGAGTCCCGAACTTTTCCAGAACAGACTGCAAAATGCAGAGTCCATGGAGGCAATGAAGGCCTATGGGAACGAATAGTGTCTGTTCTCACTAGGCTGGTCACCACATCCGCTTCATTTGTTTTGCCCGCCACCACACAAACACTCACATGTCCCGGTTCCACCACTGCTGACTCCAATTGGTCCCGAAGCCAGTAAACAGATTGGTGCCCGGCAGAACCTTGGGGCTCCCTGTTGTATTGCAAAAGACCAATGGGAATCCTCAGCAACAGGGGATTCCCATTGGTTCATGGTGGACCAGGGCTGTGGAGTCGGTACAAAAATCATCCAACTCCGACTCCTCAGTTTATGAAAGCATAGACTCTGACTCCAAACACCCAAAATTGCTCCAACTCCTCAACTCAGATTCCACAGCCCTTGCACAACTATGGAGTTGGTACAAAAGTTATACAACTCCAACTATTTGGTTTAGGAAACCACCGACTCAGAGTACCCCAAAATTGCACTGATTTTGACACCTTGACTCCACAGCCCTGTGGAGGACCAAAGAAAAGCCTCCCTGTTGCTAGGGCAGCATGGGGGCGTAGTGGCTAGTGCTCTCGCCTTGCAACGCCAGGTCAACACATGCAAGGAGTTTGTATGTTCTCTGCATGTATATGTTGGTTTCCTCCGGGTACTCCAGTTTCCTCCCACATCCCAAAAACATACAGATAAGTTAATTGGCTTCCCCCTAAAGTTGGCCCTAGACTACGATACATACACTACACGATACATACATCGACATATGACTATGGTAGGGATTAGATTGCGAGCCCCTCTGAGTGACAAAGAAAGCAAAATACTCTGTACAGCACTGCAGAAAATGTTGGCACTATATAAATAATAATAATAATAATAGGTAAATTTGGTCTATTGTAAACCAATGGGTAGCCTCATGCTCCTTCCATCCTCCTGTCTGTGTACCGGGTTCGGGGCTGAGCAGAGGAGTCAGCAACAGAGGAACTGGAGGACAAGTGAGTATGTGTGAGTTGGCGAAGCGAACGGAGCAGATGCGGATGATGTGGACGTGCTGCAAATGTGTTCTTACCATGCCAATTTTAATCCGTTCCAAGTGTAAACCCCACTTTACAGTAAAAAACAATGGTCTATAAGGGGAAGTGGGCCTGTAGTCACAGGAAGTATCTAATAAGCCTTCAAAACAGCAGGCTCTAGAAGCACTTTGTCTTTATGGATATGTGCACAGCTGTAGACATGCATAGATTCACAAGGGATTTTTTAATTTGAAAAGTTGATTTCCAAAGGGAATACTTTAAATAATTTAAAGTAATCAACATAATTGCTTTCAGAATTTTCCTTTTTTCAACATTGGGTTTAGTTGGTCTTTAAAGCAATGTGGCAAGAGTTGCTGAGTCACAGCAATTGCTAATCATAGCAACTAGCTGCTAGTGTTGGTAACTAGTTGTTATTACAGTCAACCGTAACAAACTACATCTAGGTCTACTCACGATTACCAGTTATAGTGATTTAGTTATAGTGATTTCCTCAGAGTGGCATGACACTTTGACATAACAATCCGCCAAAGTTAATGGCAAATCTGAGTTAAATTAGTTAATTACGACTAGTGCTACAAATCCAGCACTGCCCTGCCAGTCCTACCTCTTAGAAAAGCGGTTTTCCACAGTGTCATGAGTGCACAGCCTGCTCCTACTCCGTGTCCAGATAAAAATTCTGAGCTCTTACCACAAATCTCACATGATCTGCACAGAGGAGGCTGGAAGAATCCCCAGGTATGTATCAAACTTTTCGGCTAGGTTCACACTTGGTACGTTAATGTATCCGTGGCTCCGTTTTTCAGCCCGGATCAAAAATGGAGCCACAGATACTAATGTTGAAAATAGAAGCCGCCTTCACTCAAAAAACCCCCCAGATCTGTTTGCGTTCAGAGGGATCCGTTTTAAAAACCTGAACGGACGGTCCGGATTTGTTTTTTAGCAAAGATGGGAGACCCAGGTGGGGGGGGGGGGGGGATCCGATTTGCAACGGACCAGTGTGGACTTAGTCTTAGTCCTCTTCGTCTCAGGTTCCCTTTACATACAAAATAATGCATATTTTATGAACAGCACTGCAAAGTTAATACAGTATACACTGGCAGTTAAAAACTAGAACTAGTTTTTAGAAGATCACAAAAAGGGACCATATAGTAAGAGAGGTATGGAAACCTGAAATAAGCATGCAGATTTATTTATTTTTTTGTGTCCGTGGCTTAAAGTATTGTATGCAAAGGATCAGCAGGACAGCCAGTTAATCAGCATTGATTGAGCAGTACAATTGCGTAGATTGCATGGGTTTTCTTTGGGCAATCTGGTTTCCTTCCACACCCCAGAAGCATAATGATAACCCTCAAACTGGCCATTGACTATAATAGGCACAGTATGCCTGGTACACACCATGCAATGTATGTCAGATAGATGGGTCGGATCAATTATTTCCAACAGATCTGATCTGGCTTCCGCACATTTTTCTGATTGGTTTTCCGATCACTTCTATGCAAAATCGATCAGAAAAACGTTCGGTAATCAGATCGGACCTGACGGAAATAATCTGTTCAACCCATCTATCTGACAGGAAATTGCATGGTGTGTACCAGGCATTAAACCCTATCTACACTATGCAATTTTTTGTGCGATTCGATTCAATCAGACATGTCCGATCGGGATTCGATTCGATTCATTTTGAATCAAATCCCAAGCGGACATATCGGATTGAATCGAATCAATGAATCGAATCGAATTGCACAAAAATTGTATGGTGTAGATGGAGCTTTAGACTACGGCAATGGTAGGGACAAGATTATAAACTCCTCTGAGTGATATTAGTGACATGGACTCTGTAAAATGCTACTGAATGCGCTTTGAGTCCCACGGGAGAAAAGCGCTTTACAAATGTTATTTGTTGTTGTTGAAGATGTCAGCGCTATATAAATACATAAATAGAAATAAATAAATATGGCATCCTCCATATTCCTCTCACTTCAAGGTCACTCTAATATTTAACAGATAATAATATAACAAAATGTATATGAAGTTGAACATGTTCAACAACAACTGTGAAAAAAATAAATAAAGGCTAAATACCCTTTAAATCTGATCTAATGTACTACTTAGTGTATAATCAATGCAGCAAATGATAGTTTTTCTTTGATAAAAGAAAAAAAATTGATCTGGAAATATAGATCATTTTACCATTTTGTAACAAGCAGTATGAATAAGATCTGACTGATGATTGATCTGAATATAGTACCACTACAGCTAGCTCCACACTGCTCAATGCAGCACACACACGCTTTGCCTGGTATACACCATGCAATTTCCCGGCAGATAGACAGGTCATTATTTCCGACAGATCCAATCTGATTTTTGATCGATTTCTGGCTGATTATGTATAGAAGTGATCGGAAAATAGTTTAGAAAAACGATCGGAAATCAGATCGGATTTTTTGGAAATAATTGTTTTCTATCGGACAGGAAATTGGTGGGTACCAGGCAGTAAGGGGCCCATTAACGGTACAATTGTTTCACCAAATATGATTTTTACAATGTAATTGTATAGAAAATTTGCCATTTATGAAGGCAATCGATAAGAAATGATTCTTTGGTTGATTGCTAAATAGGATAAAATCGATCTAAAAGTTGGATTTAATGATCGAATTTGAAAAAAGAAAGTATCGTTCAGTAAATGTGAACAATCGATAATTGCCTTCAGATTAGTTACGGTCATTCAACTCTCATCGAAAGATCGCGTTTAGTGAAAAATTGTACCGTTAATGGGCACCTTACTGATGAAAGAGCCACCACTTCCAACCAATGTGTGACAGAAGACTCAGCAGCCAAGGCCTGGAGGAGACACAGGTGCACAGCGGAGAGAAACAGAAGACACAGCAGTGCCCACCGCAGCGGCAAGTAAACTTGACATTCCTATTCCAATATGCCTTTTCCCTCTTCCAAAGACATAAGATTCTTCTGCTAAGATTACGGTAAAAACTGGCATAGTCTGGTAGGTGCTAATACAGACTGCGAGCGCCCCAATGAAAGCATTACAATGAATGTAAGGTCTTAGAGGTTTTAGTAGGCCAATATTTCAAGACACTTGATAACTCTTAATCCAGGTTGATGCCTGTTCCATACAGTATTTGTTCCTTATCAATAAACATCTACACTTTGGTTGTTAATAGCGGTCACTTGATGGTTTTGGAGCGGAAGCCATACTTTCAAGCATCTAGCTGACTAAGCATTATACAGCCATTTACTTAAAACCACACAGACAAAAATACAGTTAACCACTTAATGACCACAGGCCTACACCCTCCTAGTGACCAGACTATTTTTTACAATTCAGTGCTCTGCAGCTTTAACGGCTTGCTGCAGAGCCATACAGCTTAGTACACAAATGATTTTTTTCTCCTTTTGTTGCCGCCAACAGTGCTTTCTGTTGGTGGCATCTGATTGCTGCTGCCATGTTTTTTTCTTTTTTTAATTAATTCTAACGTAATATTTTTTTTAATAAAAAAGCTTCCCTTTACTTTTAATATATTCCTCCCCCCTCCCTCCCCTGAAAGCCAATGACAGCAATCGCCTCTCATAGGCATCAGTCTATGAGAGTGATCGCTCTGTGATCGCTCCAGGGGACAGCCGAGTGACAGGGCTGTCCCCAGTACAGCACTGCAGTAGATGGCAACGCTGTACAATGTAAATAAACCTGTGTTTCTTCTTTTAACAACTTGCCAGCAGTGGAGCTCCGTCACTCAAGCAAAAAACACTCCCCCAGGACTGGACACCAATCGGCATTAGGCGATCCTGGGGGAGCCACCTTGCGACCGCCAATTAGGCGGTCGTAACAGCCATTAAAACCAGCACGTCCATTTGGCTTTGGCAACCATACACATTATGCTTTTTACATAGAATTTTACTTAGGAATGAAATTGGGACACTATAAATCAAAATGGGACCTTAGGCAGGGATCACAATTGTTAAAGGACATCCGAGGTGAAAATAAACTGATGGGAAAAACAATTGTATCTATCCTCAGTCTCCTAAAAATGAAGTTTTTTTTAGATATTTCACAGTTTTATTTTTATATCTAAAGCTAGTTTTTAAGTGTTTACTGTTTCATTGTCTCTGTTTAATGACACCTTCAGTGAAGTATGTTAGAGCTCAAATCTATGAATTATTGACCCTTTTTAATCTCTTTCCTGCTCACAGAAGCCATTTACCGACAGGAAAGTGGATTATGACTGTAATTACTTATCAGCGAGGGTTATGCTATAGTCTGACCCAGTCTGACCTGGGCCGAAACTGTCACTTGCATACCTATTGTTTAACTTTTTCAGGCAGAAAAAAAAAAAGGAACACAGCTTAGTTATCTGTGTGCTTGGTACTGTACATAGACATGTCTATCTCATCATGTCACCTCGGTTGTCCTTTAAAATTATAGGCGTTTTGCCGCTACGCAAAAATGAAAGTAATACTTTCCTGTGGGCCTGCTGCGTTTTGAGGAATACTCTGTGATAGTGTATAGCGTTTAAAAAAAGATTCATCGCGGACTATTTTTTCACATGCAATTCCTCATTGCAAATCACTGGCTAGGTTTTGTCTTTCAGTACCTGCAACACATCCCTTATTTCTATAAGCTGCACTGGTAAACCCTCGAAATCCACAGACACTTCACAGAACTGCCACAGTCAACCCCGCCACAATTAAACATCTGCCAGACACACTTTTATGCACATAAACATTTCTAACTACAGTAAAAAAAAAAAAAAAAAAAAAGCACGTGTTCAATTGCGGACAAATGCACATATCATGAGGAAAATCGCTTGCAAGGAATCATCTGCGTTTCTCGCAGACACCAGTGAGATCCCTCCCTTAAAGTTTTATCATAATAAAATGATCAATTAGTGACATCAGTGATGTTAAAGGAGCCATGAGCCACCTGGTGAAGGCCCGACCAATGTTCTACGCTATGTCATATATGCATAGACTGGACATCAACTTATAATCAAACTGAAAAGTCACAAAACAACCTGGCCAAGGATAGAAAAGAGATGGAAGCAGATGATGGACAGGTGTCGAGACGCTAACCAGAGGGGTTGAAAAATCCTTAAGTGGTTCCTTTGATCTGTGATGACTAAGCAGAGATAAGCTGGTGCCACATGTTTGACTGGATAGGGATCTGCTTGGCATGTGTTCTCTAGTGAGAAACTGCTGATGAACAATTAGAAGGACCCATAAATAGGCACTCAGGAATCCTGGGTACCATTTGACACGTGTATTGTAAGTTGTAAGTCATAAAATCTGATTGGAACCTGACAACTCATAGGTAAACGGGTAAACTTTCTAGAATGATTCTTGAAGAACACAGACTTTGAGTGTGAAATATCGAAGTCTCACCTTAGAGGTGGACAACAGAACGTAAGGGCCATTTCACACAGGCCTCCGGGCAGCAATAAATGACAGCCGCTGAGCTAGTACTGTCGTTTACTATTGTTTGCGCAAACGCCACATTTTAATCTTGATTTTTCCCATCGTCTTCCTGTAGCTTCCAGGATTGCTAAGCGCTGTGCTTGTGACACGCGTCTGAACCAGCTCTAAAGGCCCGTACCCACTACGCAATTTCACTGTGATTTTTCCAACAACCGGTAATGTTTAGCGAGTGACAAGCAATCGTATCCGCAATCTCGCGATGTGGGTAGAGGCATGCGATTACACGAGCAACACTTGGTGAAGTGCGTCCATAATGATGGATTGGATCTTTAAAGATCCCTAAATGACTCCTGTGTAAAGTACTGCGATCGTTT
The DNA here is from genome assembly GCF_040937935.1 of Hyperolius riggenbachi. NCBI lineage: Eukaryota > Metazoa > Chordata > Amphibia > Anura > Hyperoliidae > Hyperolius > Hyperolius riggenbachi. The sequence continues at coordinate 224,569,617 of NC_090654.1, read as the reverse complement.
GACTTCTTGGTCGCCCCCGTTGTGTGCCGGATAGGAAGATGGATTGGGGAAACTCGTTTGTCGGGAGGCTGTGAGGTTCCCCGATGCATCTTTAGGTGAATATTCGGCTTGACACATAGCAGATACTCAATACTTTGATATCTGCTTTCTGTGACTCTCTGGCCCAGTTTACAGTGGTCAGTTGCGTTGCAAAATAATTATACATGTCAGCTTAGTGCCCATACAGTCCTATGTGCCTGTTCACAGTAACTGATTGTGTTATTCCAACTCGCTGCATGCAGGCTTTGTATTAAAGTCTATGGCCAGTCTCCACTGCAGTTCACACTCATTATAATGTGTGTGTTATGCAACTGACCACTGTGAACCTGGCTTCCATCACCTATGATTCAGGAACACTGTGCATCGGTTACTCGTTGTTACTGGTTTTATCTGATTCATTAAAGGCTTGTATTTTCTATGGGACGTTGTGCTGAACCCCACTTTTTTAAAATTTGACTCTCCATCACCGCAGTACAGACACTGCTGATGGGTTTGGGCAACCACTGTCGCTATAGTGCCTTGAAAGAAATAGTCAGCATAATCATTTGAGTTAGAACCCTCAAAGACATTATTTCAAATCCGTTTTCTGAGTTTAACTCATACCAGGTAATAAACAGATGTAGGATGATTGGAAAAAAGGCATCATTGTCTGTGCTGCAATCTGTCAACTGATAAATCGTTCAGCAGCTGGAACAATTATTACCGACGGACTGCCACCTCGTGTCTATAGACAGGATGTCCCAAAGTAGTATTCACAAATGAGAAAGTAATGTAAGTGTACTCAGATCAACATTCTACCATATGTCATGATCAGGAAACGTCCTTGCAATTTACAAGTCTAGCTCAAATCATTTTTGTCTGAATACACTGTATACTTTCAGGTTGATAACTTGTAGAAACCATTCCCCAATGTGGTAATGCGGTACCCTGCGATTTGATTCCGATTGCTAACGGAACGGAAAACGCAAGGTACATTATATTTCCATTTATGCAATCCAATTGCGTTGCAATTTTGGACCAAGCGCAATCGCTACTACACTGAGTATAGTAGTGCAATCGCATAGTGGGAATTAAAAAATGATTGCAATCGCAATTGCATTTCATAGTGGAAAAGAGCCCATACTGTTTAATCCACAATTTACCTGGTCAACCCAGCCTGCTTTGATGCTTGTGTGTCTTTAGAACAAGTAGCAACTCATTGCAAAGTTCAGTTAGATTCTCTAAGCTTGAGAAAGGAGATAAGTGGTCCTCAATATGGAGATAGCAATTGTACCACTGCTAATTCACCTTTCAGAAATCACTGCTATGGTCTGATATGACCCAGACAGGAGTTGCAAACTTTTGCCACCTAAACTCAGGACAATTTTAATAAATTCAGGTCAGGATTGTTGCATAATCATTTATGTTCTTGAATGGCCACCAACCCAGTAGAACCTTATCTAAGCAGGTCTAAGGCTAGGTTCACAGTGGGTGTAGCGTTTAGTTCCCTGTAACAGCAGGAGCGCAATGCAATGGGTAAGCGGCACTGCACGGTATCTGCATGTTGTGGCTCATGCAATGAAGCATACACTTAATGAAAAGTATGCTTCATGCGCCACTGTTAACGCGCATGTTTTGCGGTAACACACTGCATGCAATACATTGGCATGCCACCCGCGTTTATACCGCAACGTACCTGCTGCACTGTGAACTTCACATAAGTGGTAGATTGCAGCGTGGCAAGCCACGTGACAATGTGGCCATTATGCCGCACCGCAATCCGCCACTGTGAACGTAACCTTATTGTAACTCTTATATTCTGAGGTTTTCAACCAGCAGTTTCATTCTATTTCTTGGTTTATAAGAAGCTGTGAAGCACAAAAGTAAATAGCAATTTAAGCACATCAACCTAGTACAGGAATAATTTCCTAGAAATGATCAGCTGTTTCCCCATTGTTTCCAATAGGAATGTCAAAGGCAGCTTGGCACCACATACACAATCTGCAGCCTGCTCAAGAGTATAGGCACAAGACGCAGCATCTGTGTGCCAGAAACGTAGTATATTCCTACCAAAGCATCAAAGCTGATTGTGTCTATGGATCTCTGAGTCCACTGAAGGGTGTCAAAATAAAATGACCTCAAATTTAGACACACACTAGGAAATGACAGAAGTCAAACATATATGTATTCTGTTAATTCTACCGTCCTTTAATATGAAGAGGCATCAGTGTATCATCACTGCAACATTTACATTATGTCAAAAATTGCTTTGTCCCAGGATAGCCAATGGTTGCACTGATATTAGCGATTCTCGGCTACAAGTGCTGAACACTTGCAGTCATGTATTTTCAGTTACTCAGTTATTACAAAAAGTATCACCCTAACACACTACTGTATTTTTTTGTTCTGTTATTAAAGTTTTTGAAATTCCATCTAAGACAGCTTTGGACAAAAAACAAAAAAACAAAAGCTGCATATTAAGTTTCTAATAAAACACACAATGCAGAAAAAAAAACATAGAATGGCATCTATATTACTTTTAGAATTAAAACATTGTTCCCATTATTCACAGCGCAATTTCTACACAATCCTTTCATTCTGCATTCCCCGCATTTCATTATAAACAAACCACACAGGCTGTAAAAAATCCACAGAAATGAGATTTTTTTTTCTCTCTATAATTTTCAGAAAATCATATTTTTCATCCTTTTCCCACTAAAATAATAATTCAGCCGTTCTTGCTTTTCCCCGAGCTTTGAAATGTTTCCCAAATAATTTCGCCTCGCCAAGGTTATTGGAGTGCAGATGTGAAACATTCGTAGGCTGCAGGGCTGAGCTGGGTATGTTTAAAAAAAGTGCTTTTCAGGGAATGTAACAGACCATAGCTAAACACAGTGAGCAAATGTATATATATACAGGAGCACAATGATGAAATGACTTACCCTGGGTCCAGTCGTTCTGTGATTCTGAGACTTTGGCACATGCAGCAGAACTAGAAGAAACTGGGATGCAACAAGAATAAAAAGACTTCTCTGGTTCATTCTTTTTTTTTTTTTTTTCCCAACAGGTGCAAAAGAAGTTTTTGAAAGGTTTATAAACTTTTTTTCCCCCTGTCGTCTTCCACAGTTGGGAACAACACAGCCAAGTGTAACACTACACACTATTAAAACAAACTGGGAGAAGGCATGGTATGTGGACAGGCACAGATGTTGTCTCTCCTGCAGCTCTTGCCTTGTCCTGTACCGGCAGCAGGTTTAAAGCATTAACACTTCCATTGGGATCCCATTATAAACCCGCCTGTAAAGGGGAGGGAGTGTAGGGGGTGGTATAGCTACCAACTCTGACCCCTCTGCTTTATGGGATACAGGAGGCTGCTGCCACCTACTGGCCAAAGGCAGAGCGCTATATATACAGTACCACGCTGAGAGATTGAAATTTGCTTATCTGCGGTGTTAAAGGGTTTGCGAGAAGCTTATTACCCTTTCCTTCTATGTATATATAGAGATCAAAAGAGAGGTTTTCTGTCAGGGGCTATAACTATTGTGTGTATAATTAGAGAAAGCATTTAAATAGACAAGGTGTGAAGATTTGTGCATAGGCAGCTTTTCAAGTTGTATTTAAGCTACTTACCCACTTTTAAAGACCCAGTATGAGGAAAAACTGTGAAATGTAATCTATATACGTAAATAAAAAAGGTGTCCGTTTCTCCCAGAGTAAAATGCACGGTAAGTCACTTTGTACCTGTGTAGCTGTCAACTACATTATGCATTATTAATCTGACAGGCGTTGAACTAGTATATCTCATGAGGGATTCCCTTTAAAGAGAACCTGAGATGGGTTTGTGACATCAATGTTAGGACACAGAGGCACATTCGGCATACTAAGCCCAGCCTCTGTGTCCTTATAGTGCTTCCCCCCCCCCCCAGGCTCTGCTGTACCCCAATATAAAAACCGCCAGGCTAGCGACACACAGATTGTCGCTAGTTGGCTGTTTACATTTCTGCTGCCATTCACTGGCGCTCCCCGCCTCCTCTATAGTGCATCTCCCCGCCTATGTACCTTCCATCCCCGCCTCCGTAAGCCGATTGGAGGAAGCTTACAGAGGCGGGGAGGGAAGGGACATAGGCGGGGAGCCGCGCTATAGAGGCGGCGGGGTAGGGCAGTGAATGCAGCAAAAAGGTAAACAGCCGACTTGCAACAAACTGTGTGTCGCTAGCCTGGCGGTTTTTATATTGGGGGACAGCAGAGCGTAGGAGAGGCCTGGGGGCGCACTATGAGAACAAAGAGGCTGGGCAATGTATGCCAAATGTGCCTCTGTGTCCTAATATTGATGTCACAAACCCACCTCGGGTTCTCTTTAAGGGCTTGTTCACATTATGAGCGTTTGCTTTTCTTTTTAAACGCTGGCGATTTTGTAAATCGCTGTTTAAATGCTCTAAAAGCGCTTGTGCAATGATTTCCTATGAGAGTGTTCATATATGAGCGCTCCGCTTCTATTGAATCGCAAACGTGGCTTCTGTACCATTTTCTGAGCGTTTGTGTTCAATAAAAAGTATAGGGAAATTGCAAAGTGCTTGAAAAAGCGAGTTGAATTGCGATTTTCCAAACGCTTTAATGAACAAATACACTGCATTTATTCATTTCTGGGTACAAGAGTTCACTTCCTAACTAACGTCAGGAAGTGTCAAAATTAATCGCTCAGCAAAAGCGCTTTCAAAAGTGCTTTTCTAAGCGCAAAGCGCAGGAAAAGGCACTTTTAAAATTGCTGGACAAATCGCTCAGCGCTAGCGATTTGTAATGTGAACCTAAGGTGGCATACATCAATCAACTTGACGGCCGATTGACCATTTCAATTCATCATTATTATCGAATCAGATGAAAATAGCTGACGCCACGAGCTTTCCCGTTAATTGATTCGACCAATTTCGGGCCAATATGGTCAAATGTATCAATCGGACATGCTGGGAAATCTCGGGCCATCGTGGTCAATCGGGTGCACAGTGCAATAATCGCAAATTACAAACGCAATGGAAATGCCCAGCCACTCTCCCCTCAAATGTTTCATGTGCCCATGCATTTACCTGTCATGTCGTCCCCTGAGTGTCCGCGCTGTACTTCCGCATTCAGGTCGCACTACCGGCACATGTGACGTTACACCTGCTATAACGCTGGCAGCCACGCGGGGCGTCAATGCCAAAATACAACATGGACACTCGGGGACGACACGACAGGTAAAGTATAAATGCATGTGGACTGGGGGGCACATAAAACATTTGTGGGGACGTGGTGGCGGGCGGTGAGGCGGCATTACAAGGCTGATTTCTGAAAGATTTCATGCTGAACTCGATAAGAAATCGGCATGTGGTGTATGGGCAGCCGACATGTCTCTTTTGTCGCAGACTGGTTAGCCTCTTCCCCGCTCCACATTTACTACAGCAAGTGCTGCCATAGACCATGCAATGTGGCAACATGTAGAAAATGCATCCATTCTGAAGAGGCCTCAGGCAGAGACACACCCTTGCCAGTAATAGGAAGCATAGGTCCCTGTACACACTTCTGCTGGAAGGTATCATTTCACATTAACCAAAAGTGTACACAGACACACACACTCATATATTCACATACAGTATATTAACACCCACTTTGTAGAGCACACCTGTTCCTCCCATGCGCTGCCAGCAGCTCACAGGTCAGAAGCTGCACTTTCTTTCAGATCTTCTGTAGCTGTTCCTGAGGGGAGGTGGGCGGAGACCAGCTGATCTGCAGCTTCCTCTTCCTTCTCTAGCCATGCTGGCTGTGGCACAGTCTCTGCACAGAAGGCAAGAATAGGCCTCACTAACTAATCTTATGTCACTCCGACAGGGACACCACAACATTAACATTAGTAGCAACAAAAACTTCTCTGCAGAGCCAGTAATTCACCCAAAAAGCCTGATTTGCCAACAGACAAAAAAAAAAAAAAAGGTTCCCAGTTATGGTTATACTCAGTGGCGTAGCAGCAGAGCCGCATTGGGAACTTTACACCACCCCCACAGCACTATAAGTGTTAAGGCTCATACACACATCAGACTATAGTCTTTGGAAAATGAAAGATCACAGACCAATTTTACCCCCTTCAATGTAGTATGAGAGACATACCTACATAGTCTAGTCTATGGAGCTGAACTCCCCATCAGACAGAAATCTTTGCAAGATGCTGCACACAAAGATGCTGTAGACATTCAAAAGATCAGTATCTGCAAAAGATCTGTTCCTGCAAAAGATCCGTTCCTGCAAAATGCATTCATAGTCTATGAGATCTGCAGATCATCATACACACCTTGTTTAACAGACATTCATCTGCAGATCAGATCCACCAGGATGGATTTTCAGATCTGCAGATGATTGTCTGATCTGCAGATGAATGTCAGTTAAACAAGGTGTGTATGATGATCTGCAGATCTCATAGACTATCAATGCAATTTGCAGGAACGGATATTTGGAAGGAACAGATCTTTTGCAGATACTGATCTTTTGTGTCTGTACAGCATCTGTGTGTGCAGTATCTTGCAAAGATTTTTTTCTGATGGGGAGTTCAGCTCCATAGAAAAGACTGTGTAGAGTATGGCTCTCATACTACATGGAAGGGGGTAACATTGGTCTGTGATCTTTCATTTTCAAAAGACTATGGTCTGATGTGTGTATGTGGCCTAAAGCTACATACACACATTAGTTAAAACGACTGATTAATCAGCTTTTGACCAATTCTCGGTAAGCAACTGCGCATGAATGATCCACAGCTCATAACTGTCCCTCTTTTGGAGGGACAGTCCCTCTTTGGAAACCCTCTCCCTCTTTCCTCCTCATTTGTCCCTCTTTCAGGGCTTTGTCCCTCTTTCTGTGTAAATATATATATTTCTCTACTAAAATTGTGTTTGATTGACTCTAAACTGTATTCCCATCTTTTAAATTGATATATTACTAATTTTAAAATGTTAATATGAAGGCAAATGAACCAGGATAGAAAGGACCAGTGTGGTTTGAATTATAAAACAACATATTTTTCTTATAAAGGCTTTATGGTATGCGTGACTAGGGGTGTGATCAGGGGTGTGGCAGGGGCGTGGCTTAAGAGTCCATCTTTCTCATCTCAAAAAGTTGGGATGTATGATGATCCATTCTTTTTTCGAGCAACGATCATTCATCAAAGGGAGTGCATACAGTTAATTAAACAATCTTGTTGTGTACAGTGCACAAGCCACAGGCGATCATAATCACTCATATATGTACAGATATTGATTGTTTCATTCAATTGCACCTCAGATGTCACTTCTGCATTATCTGTTCCTTCTTTCTTGGATCGTTCATGTGTGTATACAGGTTGGTCGTTAACCTTCACCGATTGATCGTTGGTCAGCGTTCATTTAGGCCTGGTGCACACCAGAGGAGTTTTTCTGAGCGTTTTGAGTTTTTGAAACCTCCTGCTAATGTTATCCTATGTGTCTATGCACACTGGAGCGATGAGGTTTTGTAAAAAAAAAAAACATAGCATTATATTGGGAAGAGCTTTTGAAACCTCTAGCTTTTGGGGAGCTTTTCTGGTGTGTCTCAGCCCTTAGACTGATTTTCGTTTGCGTGTGTATGTACCTTACTAATCACATGTAGGGTACTGAGCAACAATCTCTTGCCTGGCTGCCTATGTAGACCCGCAATATGTCAAATTCTGGTCATTCTCACTCTTCCTTCTCCCATAAAACAAAACAGGCTGCTCTGCCTCTAACTATATCATCACAAATAGTCACTGGCAGCAGGATGATTGATTTGCGCGAAAGCCTTTGCATGTGAGTTTGCAAAGGCTTAACGTATTTTGCTGTTTTCTTGGCCACACCTCCTTTAGCACCCCCCTAGTTACTTATTTAAATGTCCTAACTATGAGGAGATAGGCTAGTCCAAAACCTGTCAGATTTTTATTACCTACTGTAAGTGACAGCAACATAGGAAAAAAATTATAGTGCATAATACTTGGGAGAAATCTACATTTTATATGTATATATTTTAAATTTTTCACGATAGTGGTCCTTTACATTTGAAGACACATACTGTATTAAAGGATACCCAAAGTGACATGTGACATGATGAAATAGACAAGTGTCTGTACAGTGCCAAGCACACAAATAACCATGCCGTGTTCCTTTTTTTCTTTCTCTGTCTGAAAAAGTTAAATATCAGGTATGTAAATGGCTGACTCAGTCCTGACTCGGACCTGAGAGCTAGCCCCCCGATCAGTGAATGGGAATATAATTCCCATTCACCAATCTAACTTCCCCCGCAGAAATACCGACGCTTTCTATCCAGAGAGCGCGGTATTTCTGCCCCCAGTAAACATCTCCCCTGCTGTTAAGTTCCTGGATGCGAGATCGTTCGCAGGACTTTTTTCACTGTGGCCATCTTGTGGCCAAATGGTAAACTGCACCAACATACATTTTAAATTAAACAATTATAATATTTTACATTTAAAATAAGCAGTTTCCCTCCCACACCAAAAATTACACACATACATTTTTTATTAAAAAAAAAAAATACAATAAAAAGAAAACAACAACATTAAATAGTTACCCAAGGGTCTAAACTTTTTAAATATGCATGTCATGAGAGTATGTTATTATATTATTTAAAATTATAAGCTTATAAATAGTGATGGACGCAAATTGAAAAAATGCACCTTTATTTCTAAATGAAATATCAGCACCATAAATTGTGATAGGGACATCGTTTAAACAGTGTAATAACCGGGACAGATGGGCAAATAAAATACATGGGCTTTAATTACGGTAGCGTATATTAATTTCAAACTATAATGGCCAAAAACTGAGAAATAATGAATTTTTTTCATTTCTTTCTTAATCTTCCTGTTAAAATGGAGTTAGAAAAAAATAATTCTTAGCAAAATATACTACCCAAAGAAAGCCAAATTAGTGGCGGAAAAAACAAGATATAGATCAATTCATTGTGATAAGTAGCAATAAAGTTATAGGCGAATGAATGGGAGGTGAACGTTGTTCGGATGCATGAGATTTTCGGCACTGCGGTGCTGAACCGGTTAAGAGTGCCTCAATTTGAGGGCCCCATAAAAGTTTTGCTATGTGGCCCCATGAGCGCTAGCTACGCCACTGCACCCCACCCATGTAGGCTTTAAAGGAAAGGTCCAAGGAAAATTTAAAAAAAGGATCTTCTTACCTGGCGCTTCCTCCAGCCCCTGGCAGCCGATCTGTCCCTCGCCGCAGCTCCAGGGTCCCCTCCGTTGTAGATGCCGACCTCACCAGCTTGGCATCTGCACGGCTGCACCACTTGCGATCGCACTGACATGACCTGGAGCGTTCTGCGCAGGCGCGAGCGGCACAGCGGTGCACTCGCACAGGTGCAGAGGATGGCGACCTGGCATCTGCAATGGAGGAGACCCCAAATCCCCGGAGCTGCAACGAGGGACAGATCAGCTGCTAGGGGCTGGAGGAAGCCCCGGGTAAGTAGATCTTGCTTTTTTTTTTTCCTCGGATGTGTCCTTTAACTTAAAGTATACCGGAGATGGGTAGTGTGGGTATATTTATACTTACCTGGGGCTTCCTCCAGCTCCATTAGGTGCATGGGGGGGGGGGGGGGTCCCTTACCATCCTCTCTGGCTGCTCGGTTCTCTTGTAAATCCTCACGGTAATCTGGCCAGTTGTGCACTTTTGCGCATGCGTGGCCCGGCCACACGCACCCCAGCCGGGCTCCCACACTTAAAGTACTACTGCGCAGGTGCAGAACGCTCCTGGCTGCAGGAGCGCAACGAGGGGTACACGTGCTACCTACCTACCCACCCACCGGGCTACCTACCTACCCACCCAGCTACCTAACCACCCACCCGGCTACCTACCTACTCACCCACCTGGCTACCTACCTAACCACCCACCCGCCAGGCTACCTACCTACCGGGCTAGTTACCAACCAACCCACCAGGCTACCTACCCACCCACCTACCTACCCAACTGGCTACCCAGCCACCCACCAGGCTACCTACCCACCCACCCACCAGGCTACCTACCCACCCACCAACCAGGCTACCTACCCACCTGGCTACCTAACCACCAGGCTACCCAAAACCAGGCTACCTACCTACCCACCCACCCGGCTAGCTACCCACCCACTAGGCTACCCACCCACCCGGCTACCTACCCACCCAGCTACCCAGCCACCCACCCGGCTACCTACCCACCCACCAGGCTACCTACCCACCCACCCGGCTTAGGGCTACCTACCTACCCACCCACCAGGCTGCCTACCTTCCTACCCACCCACCAGGCTACCTACCTACCCACCCACCCACCAGGCTACCTATCCACCCAACTACCCATGGGAGCTGCGCGCCGGATGAAGGCTGGGACAGGAGGTCTGCTGCTGCAGGTGAGTAAATGGTTGTTTTTTTTTATTTATATTAGCAGGTGTATGTTCTGGGCAGGTCTGCCACATGATTGCATGTATTTTCTGGGCACATCTGCCGACATGATTGCACATATTTTCTGGGCATATCTGCCGACATGATTGCACGTATTTTCTGGGCATATCTGCCGACATGATTGCACATATTTTCTAGTGATATCTGCCGACATGATTGCATGTATTTTCTGGGCATATCTGCCGACATGATTGCACGTATTTTCTGGGCATATCTGCCGACATGATTGCACGTATTTTCTGGGCATATCTGCCAACATGATTGCACGTATTTTCTGGGCATATCTGCCGACATGATTGCACGTATTTTCTGGGCATATCTGCCGACATGATTGCACGTATTTTCTGGGCATATCTGCCGACATGATTGCACGTATTTTCTGGGCATATCTGCCAACATGATTGCACGTATTTTCTGGGCATATCTGCCGACATGATTGAATGTATTTTCTGGGCATATCTGCCGACATGATTGAATGTATTTTCTGGGCATATCTGCCGACATGATTGAATGTATTTTCTGGGCATATCTGCCGACATGATTGAATGTATTTTCTGGGCATATCTGCTCACATTATGTGTATTTTCTTGAGAAAACCTGCACAATTATGGGAATTTTCTGGGGAAAGGGTCACCAAAACTTGGGCCCACTGTGTTTGCGTTGCACTTTTCAAGGGAAGGTGAGAATAATATTGAGGCTGCCATATTTCTCTCCTTTTAAGCAATACCAGTTGCCTGGCTGCCGTGCTGGTCCTCTGCCTCTTATTCTTTCAACCATAGACCCTGAAGCAAGCATGCAGCAGGTCAGGGGTTTCTGACGATATTGTCAGAACTGAGAAGGTTAGCTGCATGCTTGTTGCTGGTGTAATTCAGTTTATTACTGCAGCCAAATAGATCAGCAGGGCCGCCAGGCAACTAGTATTGTTTAAAAGGAAATAAATATGGCATCCTTCATATCACTCTAGTCTCACCCCGGGTTCACGTTAAATTACAGTTAGCTCCGCCCTCATCTGGTCATTGCCACGCCCATTTTTTGCTTTGCGCGCCGCAGGTCATAGGGGCCCACAATTGCAATTTTGCACAGGGGCCCACTGCTGGCTATGTCCGCCACTGGATCAATAAATTATTCTGCCAGCAGGGTCAGCATGTCACAAGTCATCTATCTCCTGGTGCTTGACACCGTTTACACTTATGGCACATATAGTGGTGCCCATAATTATTCATACCCGGGCCCTGGCAAATTTTGACTTAAAGTTACTTTTATTCAACCAGCAAGTAATTTTTTGACGGGAAATGACGTAGGTGTCTCCCAAAAGATAATAAGATGATGTACAAGAGGCATTATTGTGGCAAAAAAAAATTCTCAGCTTTTATTTACATTTAAGCAAAAAGTGTCCAGTCAAAAATTATTCATACCCTTCACAAACAGTCTGTGGGGAAATCAAAAGTTCTAAAAGGGCTAAAATAAAGGAGCTCAGTGAGGACCTGCGGCTGCGCATTGTGGCTGCAAGAATAGGGCTACAAGGCCATTTCTAAATGTTTTCAAGTTCCAGTGGCTACAGCACAAAGTATTATTAAAAAATACAAGATGTTCCGCACTGTGGAAAATCTCAGAGGATGTGGTCGGAAGTGAAAAGTGACACCTGTGCTGGCCAGGAGGATAGTGAGAGAGGTGAAAAAGAATCCAAGGATTACCACCAAGGCCATCCTGGTGAATCTGGGCTCTGCTGGTGGCAATGGCTATTATTCATAAAAGAGCTGTCGGTAAGGAGAATCAGTGCGGGAAAACACAGCTGTCGGTATTTTAGACTTCTGCGTGGGCATTCATAAAAAAGTGTTCACGTGCGATAGTAGTGCGGAGATTTCCCGAACTAGGCTGGTGGTAGGCTTGCGGAGACACAGGAAGCTGCCGAGTTGATACATTTCCCCGTGTTCCGCTCTACTGCAGCTGCCTGGGAGGTCTGTGTGTCTCCATTCACTTTACATTGTTATCGCCACATAAGAGGGAGCAGTATTTCCCGTACTCATACTGCTTGAGGTAATCTTTATGAATTACAATTTTGTTACATTTTTTACGAAAATCACCGCACAAGGCGGTGATTAATCGCTCTGCTCGGTAGTGTCAGTTTTTCATGCGGAAAGAGGCTTTATGAATGCTGAACTTGCTGAGTATTCGGTAAAGTCAGCTGTTTTAAGCATTTCCGCATGCGGAAATGCTTTATGAATGATAGCCAATGTCTCAATGCAGACAATCCAACGGATACTACACACTGTTGGGTTCCACGGATGCAGACCAGGAAGGATGCCACTTCTCCAGGTAAGGCACACAAAGGGCTTAATTCACAAAGCGGTGCTAACAGTTATACTGGTGGACTTGGACAATGCTGGGAGTTTCTTGCTCTGGCTGCCTCTGATCAAGAACATGTTCTGTTCACATTGTTAACTTGCAATAATCATGGCCCTCTTTTTTTGTTCTCCAGTTCATGTATTTTCAGTCAACAGTGGCAAGGAGAAAAAGAATCTCCTAACATTCAAATTCCCACTGAACCAGGAAGAAAAAGAAATGGAACCTATCAGAGCTGGAAGCTCCATATAAAGATCACACTGTATCCTCCACCTCATAACAAACAACACAAAGTAAAACATGATTTCCCTATCATAACTCAGCATTTCAAAATATGTTGCCAAATAGCATTTTCCCAGGCATATGTTTACTTTACGCTTTCAAAATTTGGCACCAGAGCTGTGAAAACTAGTTCTGCCCTCCACCTTAGCCATAATCTCTCCATCATAAAATACTAATCCCCATAGAGATCAAATTAATATTATCTCTCCTAAATCGGTTGAATGTCCACAAGTCATTGGGCCCACCAGGATTGCCCATTGTTCTCAAAACAAGTGTGGCCACTACCTGCCTAAACCATTAGCTTGTGACCTGACCTTGCCTGCCTGCTGCTGCCATGGCCTTGGGCTTATTCTTGTCCATTTAGTCCTCTTCCATATTTGATCTCTGCCTATTCCTCGACTCCACCCCCCTCTACACACTGCAGTGTCTTCTCCTGTTTTCCTTGTCTCTGGTGAGACAATCCTACAGGCTGTGATTTGCACCAAAGCAGTTCACTGCCCACCTGACATACCCACCCATTGCAGGACACTCTGGTGAAGATCAATGGCTACTTAGACTTTGCACTTTGGTAGAGCCATTTACCTCCATCCAAGATGTACTTACTCCTTTGTAACATTACTGAGAACCCTGAATAATATATGTGAAAAATACCAACATTTGGAATTCCATCATGCTTTCAAAATTACCTAAATTTAATTATTATTTGATAATTTAAACCCAACTAAACACATAACTGAACAAGGCGAACCCGCAAATGCCCCATCTTGATTAGTGTAAAAGTATTACTTTTAGAGTTTAGGGTTTTGTATTCAAAAAATAATTGAAATTGTCTCTTGTGGTAGTCATCTGTCTAAGAACTGTATTTTGGGGGGTACTAAAGTTTTTTTTTTTTAATTAAGAACTACATAACAAAAATAATAAAACATAAAACATATACTCAATAATCGTTTATAGTGTACATAAACAGCAAGAGAAGCTACAGTGAAATTCAACACTACACAATGCCAAATAGTACTATGGTTATAAGCAAGTCCTCCAAGTCGTTTTTTGGGGTTTAGCCCACAATCTGGAAGCTTATGATAAAACAAAACGGAGTAAACAGGAAAATAAAAAGAGCACTCAGAAAAAAATACAAACATTTGCAAAAAACAAATGAAGTTTGTAGAAGCTCTATGTAGAACAGCTGAACCGAATACAGAGTAAACACAACCCACAGCCCTTTGCCAACACGTACTTAGTGGAGTGGACAAGGGTAAGCTCCTTCTAGAGCTCCATCTCTGCCATAACTACATTTATGTCCCAAGAATCCCATACCTTCTGAAATTAAGCCATAGTATTGTTCTTGGACGTGGTCAGATAGTCCATGCTCCTGATTTTAGAGTGAACCCGCTCAACAGTAGGAGGTGAAGTAGACTTCTAATAGGCAGCAATTGCCAATCTGGCCGCCACCAAGATGACATCCGCCATCTTCTGGGTTGAGATGCGGGTATTATTAATGGGTAAGCCCAAAACTAGTATCTAGGGGTTTCGACTAGTCTTACTAACAAAATATCTAATTGCTTTCCTAAAGCTATTCAGTTTTGGGCAGTACCCCAAAAATATGATCCAGCATACCCTTATGACCACACCAAATATTTTTCTTAAGGCCGGTTTCACACCTGAAGCAAGCATTGCAGTGCAATGTACTGCCTTCATTGCACCGCAAAACCAGAAACTACATTCATATGAACATGCGACAGAGTGCGGGGACAGGGTCTTATGCATAGCGCCGCTCTCCTGCACACTCTTTGCCGCCCGTTGCTGCACCTCGCCCAATCACGTACTCCCTGCTGGACAGGAAAGACATCACTGGGATTCCTATCATATTTGCATCTTTCCGTGAATGTGCTTTCATGCTTTCAAAAGTACCTAAATAGCATACATAATTCAAACCCAACTAAAAACTTAACTGAACAAGGCGAACCTGCAAAAGCCCCATCTTGATTAATGTAAAAGTATTACTTTTAGAGTTTACAGTTGTGTATTCAAAAAAACAATTACAATTGTCTCTTGTCATCTGTGAGAATCTGCTCAGCTGCCTGTGCAGACAGGCAGCGTTTTGACCACTGTTCACGTCTGCATTCTGCAGGTCTCTTTAAGAGAGACTTTCTGTCAGTTCTGCAGCTTGTGTTGCTGAGGAATTTGCATACATTAGTCATGCAAATCCGTTACCTGCCTTCTTTTGATGACTAGCACTATAAAAGCATTCTGCTCCCAGAATGCTTTGCTGGACATTTCCCTTCCATGGTCTGTTCCTGATGGACACTGCTGGAGTGTCAGCCATTGCTATCTAGTATAGTTAATTCCTGGGGGTTGCTTTAGGCTCCCCTTCTAGTCCAGTCAGGTTGTATTATCTGTTTTGCCTGTTCCGTCCGTCTTGTGTTTGGATCGTACAAGCCCTAGCGTTAGCGGCTGTGGATCCTTCTGATTGAGTCTGGAGTGTAGGTTGAAACAGCGGTTGTTTCTGCCTACCTCATCTGTTCTGTCTGCCGTGTGTTTGGATCGCACTCGCCCTAGCGCTAGTGCTGGGGATACTTCTGTTCTGTCTCCTGGGATCGCGCTAGCCACTTTTCGCTAGCGCTGGGGATCCTTCTGTTCTGTCTTCTGGGATCGCGCTAGCCACTTTTCGCTAGCGCTGGGGATCCTTCTGTTCTGCTATTCTGTCTCCTGGGATCGCGCCAGCTACTTTTCGCTAGCGCTGGGGATCCTTCTGTTCTGTCTTCTGGGATCGCGCTAGCCACTTTTCGCTAGCGCTGGGGATCCTTCTGTCGCTTGTCCCTGTTTGCGTGTGTCTGTCTTGTCTGCTGCGCTTGCTGGAGGCTCGGTGAGGTAACCGTTAAGCAAGCGCTCGCGTCCTCTGTTTCATGTTTGTCTGTTAGTGGTTAGTTAGGCGTGCTTGTCTCTATTGTGCTTATCACGTGGAGACCGCGCATAACCGCGTGCACTGTTGCGAATGAGTGTGGTGTTCGCGGTTAGCTAGCGTTTATTATTTTCCGTATCTCCTTATTGTATGATTTGCTGTGCCTTTGCTACCCTTGTGCTCTGTCCTGCTCAGTCTTGTGTCGCTATTGGCAATCGCCATTCTTGCGATTGCGTTTCCTACTTCGTTTCCGCCGTTGTGTGTTCGCCGTCGCTGGGTGGCGACTAATTTGGTGGGCACACATTGGTTCTGTCCTTTTGCTCTGTTCCCTGTGGGCTATCCAGCCCTGCCTGATTGTACCTTGTCCCGGATCTGTACAATTCCCATTTGGCATCTGTGGCTGTGCAGCGGCTGTGTTTGCCTGCACTCCACAGCGCCATCTGCCGGTGGGAATTTCCCTCTGCAGGTGCATAGCACCTAGCCTGGGTGTCCGCAATAATACGCTTGTGGAGGAAATCCTCTGCGTCAGCGCACGTCTGGTGCGCTGACCACGGAGACGATTCCACAATCGTTACAGAATGTCCAGCCAAACCAAAATCCCCAGGGCAGAGGGAACCTTCGATTTTGTTCAGATGTCATTGCCTGAGGCAAAGGCATATGTGGATCCTATTATAGGTAGGATCGCACACTACATTAAAGCAGTTAAAAAGTCTGTCCTCGTTCCTGACCCCAACCCATATGGAGATTACCTAGATACTGGGTTGTTTGAACCGCCATTTGCCTCATGGGAGATTGGGGCCTTGTTGGAAGAGTTTGATTTCGATTGGAAAGCCTTTTGCGATTTTTATATCGCAAAGAGCGCGGATGACCTGAATGATTGTCTCGACTCCATGTACCTTTTGATCGATTCTGATGAATGTGATGAGTGTGATGTGGATCTGGTGATTTATGTGTGGCAGACTATTTTGGACGAATTGCACACACACCAACCAATTATTTCCAATAAAGAGACACCATTGTCACATGATTATTCCTGTCTTTCTGGGGTAAAGCAAGTGAGTTTGGACACTGTGCGACCTGAAATGAATGGGTGTGCCTTGACTGTGGACACCTGCGTGAATTCTGATGGAGTTTCTCCCGTTTGTTTAGAGGTTAAATCTGTGCGATCTGATGCCGGTTTCTCAGATGTTCCTGTCGATTGTGATCGGCGTGAGTGTGTCAGCTTTGTCAATGATTTGTGGGATCCCTTGTCATGTAAAAACAGATCTTCTCTCAGTACTACTTTAAGATCCTCCATCTATGATCTCGCTATGGGGAAAATTCCCAAACGATGCAGTTTCAAGAGTAAAATTAATATGATTCCTCATGTTGTTGTCACAACTTCCCCTAACATTGTTCAGTATGAATGCTCAGACCTAGTCAGGTGTGAATGGGAGCCCCCGTTCCAGAAAAAACAGCTCGAAGCGTTGGTGTATGAATTGGAGAACGATTCAGAGTCGTTTTGTGAGTACTACATTGCCAGAAGTGAATCTGTCTTGAGAGCATGTATAAGTTATGCTTCTGCCTTAAGAGAAAAAAAGGGGTGTGAATTTGACTTTGTGAGTCCGCTGATTTGTATGTGGAAAATGATTCTGAATGAATTACGTGTACGTCATTCAGGTGACGTTTGTAAAGATACATTGTCAGCTGGCGTTTCTGAGATCCAGCAATCCAGCCTGGAGACCTCAGAATCCCTGTCTTTGGAGTGTTCGGTTTCGCAACCTAAAGCGATTGTGGATTCGCAAATTTTGCGTTCTGTCTCCTCGGATTCGACATCGTTAGCCGAGTCTAAGAGTGAGACAGCACTTTGGTTTTGTAAACCTGATACTGAAGCACCTTTGCTCTGTCCAGAGAAGGTGTCTCTGAGCCTGCCCTGTATCATGAATAAAGACATTATGTCCACTCGCATTGACATTTGCGAGTCTGATTCTGAAGTAAGTACTGACTCTCCACCCAGTAATCTGGATGAGTCAATATTACCTTGTTTAAAATGTCCTGCAGTGTCCCTAGAGGCTCGTCTAGGTATTGCAACCATTGTTACCTGTTTCTCTGCTATTTTGGAATTGCAGTCTGGTTTGACTGCTATGGAGGAATTTCCCTGCAGTGAAACGAAACTCAGAAAGCCAAAGTTAGTTTCACTAGATATTTCTGTGTATCCCTGTCCTGATGATGAAATTCAGTCTCAGTTTATGGTGGAACCTTCCCTGGGACATCTGCCCGGTTCACAAAATAAAGTTCAAGCCTTGCCCTGTAACATGGATAGTTCAGAATCCTTCTTAGGAAACTTGAAAAAGGATGTTCCTGAGGTCCTGTCTGACCTCCTGGAGATCTCCGAGTTCCTCCCAAAGGGTGCAGAACTTGTAGGAGACGTCTCCTGCCCCCCAAGTCCTTCTGAGGTGTTGCCCACTTCAGTAGGCATTGCTGCCTTGCTGGCTACCTTTTCAGCTCTGATGGAGCTTCACGCCTGTGTAGTCAATGATGATATTATTGTCACAGAAATTTCTGAATTTGTATCCGAGTCTTCTTTTGAAAGTCCAGTGCCTGTGACCTCCACTCATGATGATTCTCTGCCCGGTACTGGTTTTTGGTCTTGACGTGCCGGACTCTGAGGTTGGCAGTTCCCCGACATGTCCTGAGGTTTCTCCTGTGCTGGTGTACCCCAGTGTGCTCTGTGACCCAGAAAGCCCAAGTGTGCCTCGGTTACCAGCGTACTCAGATGCTTCCTCGGTGGAGACATGCTCTGATATGGCCTGCCTGCTTGCATGCCCAGAAGTGGTCCCTGAAAGTCTTGATCTTGATGGGTGTCCTCGTAATTCTGAATCCAGAATTGTCATTGGTTCCATGGGGGTTATTGGTAATTCTCCATGTGAGCCTGGTGATTGTTCTGCCCTCTTGGGATCTCTGTGGAGCTTCAAAAGGTTCTGGGAGATTCCGGGAGAAATTTTGCTTGGTCCCCTGGATAAGATCAACGGTGGCTTTTGTGTTGTAAGGGACACTTCGAACAGGTATTGTGGCAGGTTTGGTATTTTCGGACGCTCCTTGGAAGGTGGTGGGTATTGTCTGGAGGGTGTCGATGGCTTCTTCTCTGGCGTTCACAGTCCTGATGGGTGTTATACTGAGACTGGTGGTACTGATAGGCATGTTTCGGTGGCTTCTGTTTCCGATGAGGTCGGTTTCGGGTGGACTGACTCTGGAATTGGACCTTGTCGGGCTGCCCCGACCTTCATGAGTCTTCTGTTAGAATGGTTTGGAGATATCAGTTTTGAGGGTCGTCTGGAATTCGACCCTAGAAGGGGGGGTACTGTGAGAATCTGCTCAGCTGCCTGTGCAGACAGGCAGCGTTTTGACCACTGTTCACGTCTGCATTCTGCAGGTCTCTTTAAGAGAGACTTTCTGTCAGTTCTGCAGCTTGTGTTGCTGAGGAATTTGCATACATTAGTCATGCAAATCCGTTACCTGCCTTCTTTTGATGACTAGCACTATAAAAGCATTCTGCTCCCAGAATGCTTTGCTGGACATTTCCCTTCCATGGTCTGTTCCTGATGGACACTGCTGGAGTGTCAGCCATTGCTATCTAGTATAGTTAATTCCTGGGGGTTGCTTTAGGCTCCCCTTCTAGTCCAGTCAGGTTGTATTATCTGTTTTGCCTGTTCCGTCCGTCTTGTGTTTGGATCGTACAAGCCCTAGCGTTAGCGGCTGTGGATCCTTCTGATTGAGTCTGGAGTGTAGGTTGAAACAGCGGTTGTTTCTGCCTACCTCATCTGTTCTGTCTGCCGTGTGTTTGGATCGCACTCGCCCTAGCGCTAGTGCTGGGGATACTTCTGTTCTGTCTCCTGGGATCGCGCTAGCCACTTTTCGCTAGCGCTGGGGATCCTTCTGTTCTGTCTTCTGGGATCGCGCTAGCCACTTTTCGCTAGCGCTGGGGATCCTTCTGTTCTGCTATTCTGTCTCCTGGGATCGCGCCAGCTACTTTTCGCTAGCGCTGGGGATCCTTCTGTTCTGTCTTCTGGGATCGCGCTAGCCACTTTTCGCTAGCGCTGGGGATCCTTCTGTCGCTTGTCCCTGTTTGCGTGTGTCTGTCTTGTCTGCTGCGCTTGCTGGAGGCTCGGTGAGGTAACCGTTAAGCAAGCGCTCGCGTCCTCTGTTTCATGTTTGTCTGTTAGTGGTTAGTTAGGCGTGCTTGTCTCTATTGTGCTTATCACGTGGAGACCGCGCATAACCGCGTGCACTGTTGCGAATGAGTGCGGTGTTCGCGGTTAGCTAGCGTTTATTATTTTCCGTATCTCCTTATTGTATGATTTGCTGTGCCTTTGCTACCCTTGTGCTCTGTCCTGCTCAGTCTTGTGTCGCTATTGGCAATCGCCATTCTTGCGATTGCGTTTCCTACTTCGTTTCCGCCGTTGTGTGTTCGCCGTCGCTGGGTGGCGACTAATTTGGTGGGCACACATTGGTTCTGTCCTTTTGCTCTGTTCCCTGTGGGCTATCCAGCCCTGCCTGATTGTACCTTGTCCCGGATCTGTACAATTCCCATTTGGCATCTGTGGCTGTGCAGCGGCTGTGTTTGCCTGCACTCCACAGCGCCATCTGCCGGTGGGAATTTCCCTCTGCAGGTGCATAGCACCTAGCCTGGGTGTCCGCAATAATACGCTTGTGGAGGAAATCCTCTGCGTCAGCGCACGTCTGGTGCGCTGACCACGGAGACGATTCCACAATCGTTACATCATCTGTCTAAGAACTGTATTTTTGGGGGGTACTAAAGTTTTTTTTTTTATTATTAAGAACTACATGATAACAAGAATAATAAAACATATACTCAATCGTTTATAGTGTACATAAACAACAAGAGAAGCTACAGTGAAATTCAACACTAAACTCAATGCCAAATAGTACTATGGTTATCAGCAAGTCCTCCAAGTCCTCCAAGTAGTTTTTTGGGGTTTAGCCCACAATCTGGAGGCGTATGATAAAACAAAATGGAGTAAACAGGATCAAACAGGGAAATAAAAAGAGCACTCAAAAAAAAAAAAAAAAAGAACAACCTTCAGCACTAAGTAAACAGATACGTGTAACCCTCTAGAAGAGGGTCCCAAGATTTTGCCAATGTATTTCTATGTGAGAGGTAACTTTAGTATCTAAGGCTGAATTTCGCCTTAGATGTTAGCCTAATGGAGCCAAAACAGCGCATGGGAGAGGAGTGGAGGCACTGTAATGGTCACATAGACTGTTGCTAAGTGACCAAAGCACACAGAGCTGTGGAATTTTCCAGAAGCCCTGTGCGACCTGTGAGACACTACAGGCACGGAGAAGCAGGGCGGGAGTGGTGTAGCCGGAGGGAACTGGCTAGAACCAGCCAGCGCACGCCAGAGAGCAAGGAGAGCGGAATTTAGGACGAGACAGGAGGCAGTGGTGAGGAGCGGGTAAGGAGGCCACAAGTAGAGGAAGGCAACAGCAGTCACCCCGGAGGCTAAGAGGGGACCCGGCAGTCACGCAGAGACTACAGTGGAGCAAGTAAGGCAGAGGAAACTCGGCCAGACAGTGACCAGAGGCCAGAGGCAGCGGGCACAGAGTACATTGGAGCTAGTCCAGACAGAAAGGACCCCGGCAGCCAGGTGAGTATGGGCCTGAGAGCCAATTACAAGTTACAGTGTGTGTTCAGTTAGTAGCCAGTGTTCAGCCAAGGCTTGCTGAGATAGAAATATAGCAACCCAGAACCTGAAGAGGCCAAGTCTGTTCAAAGTGCTGTTAAGAGAGACTGTTTGTGTGCAAAAGCTTTAAAGATACAGAGACATTGTGTTGATGATACAATGTTGATGCAAGATAGAGCTGCCCAGCTAAGGTGAAGAAATCTTCTGCTGATTATATAAAGTGTATTACGTGCAGGGGCGTAGGAATAGGCCCTGCAGCCCCTGCGCCCGCGGGGGGGCCCGCCCCCCCCCCCTGGGGCCCGCTCGGGGCCGTTTTGTGGGTGCTGGAGGGGTGGCAGCATGAGGGGAAAGCCTTGCCCACAGTCGGCGGGGAGAGGGGTAGTTCCCCCCTCTACCTCACCTCGGGGCTCTCTCCTCTGCGCTCCCCTCCAGCTCGTAAGTGTCTGTGGGGCTGTGGTGGGCAGCGAGCGGCGGGCAGATACATACCTGCTTCCGTGCGTTCCATCGGAGACTTCTCCCTCTAGCGGCTGACGTCACTTCCGGAAGTGACGTCAGCCGCTAGAGGGAGAAGTTTTCGATGGAACGCACGGAAGCAGGTATGTATCTGCCCGCCGCTCGCTGCCCACCACAGCCCCACAGACACTTACGAGCTGGAGGGGAGCGCAGAGGGGAGAGCCCCGAGGTGAGGGAGAGGGGGGAACTACCCCTCTCCCCGCCGACTGTGGGCAAGGCTTTCCCCTCATGCTGCCACCCCTCCAGCACCCACAAAACGGCCGCGAGCGGGCCCCGGGAGGGGGGGGGGGGGCCCGCTCAGAAAATCTGCAGGGGGGCCCGGTGGGGCCTAGTTACGCCCCTGATTACGTGTAAAGGCCTTGCTATCACTAAGAGACATTAACAGCCTCCATAAGTACCCCGCAGAGCTGACACAGCCCCCCGCTTGCATTAAGTCCTGTTATAGAGACATTGTTCCTGTCAAGTCCGTTTCAAGTCAAGAGTTAAAGTTCATGTGCTCTTCTATGCTCTGTTCTGAAGTGTTACTAAGAGTTTGATACAGGAAGTGAACCAAAGTGTGATTTATATTACCTAAAGAAACCGGAAATTACTAAGGCAGTGAGAGTAAAGAGAACCTGTCAGTATTAAAGAAGATAAGTAAAAGAAGAGGAGTTGCATTGCATCATTAAAAGTGTGCTACAGTAAGAAGTGAACTGACATCTGACCAAGATACAGAGTTAACTTACTTGGAGTACCAGTTTTGCAACAACTCTAAATTAGAGTTTATTCAGCCTAAAAGTCAAAGTGCCTTAAAAGAGAGTTATATTGTGGGAGAGTGATCTGGGTAGCATAGCTGTGTGCATTGGTCACTTTATATTTTATTTTGTTTATTTTTTTTTGCCCAACCTTTTTGATTATTTGATTTATACTTTATTTTGTTTGTTGTTTTGGGAGGAGGCCCTATCCAGACAGGTGGTGCTAAGTGTAAAGTGGGTTTGGTGGGATAATGCCAAGGGTAAAGAGTTTGAGAGATCTTCAGAGCAGAGTGAACATCCTTTTGGGCTCACCCAACAAACTGTGAAACTATACCGTACCATCTTGAAGACTGTCACGAGTTCCCCCAGGTTTTGCTGAGCAATATAGCTTGGACTTTGAATTGCTCAGTAGACCATCCCCTTCCCCAGCCCATTCCGCACTTAATGGTACTGTGATGTAAACATGCTGTGAAGTGGTTAATTATTGTACAAGAAGACCTTTGTAGCTCAACTTTCATATATAATTTGTTTGTAACTTAACCTTTTTATTCCGCAGCATTTACCGGTGCACCGGCTGTGAAGACTAGAAGGTTGTGTATTTTGACCTGTGATGTGCATGGGAGGTGTATTGTGTTATTGAAGTGTTACAGGTTGATTGAAGCTACAGTGACCACCGTTAGGTCACAAATAAAACTTTGATAATTTTATCTGAGTCAGTGTCTGGTGGAT
Organism: Hyperolius riggenbachi; assembly: GCF_040937935.1. Classification (NCBI taxonomy): domain Eukaryota; kingdom Metazoa; phylum Chordata; class Amphibia; order Anura; family Hyperoliidae; genus Hyperolius; species Hyperolius riggenbachi. Next base: position 224,545,944 of record NC_090654.1, on the reverse strand, counting down.
TCCTCTAAGCCGGAGCCCAGTGCTAACAGATAAATCGGGTTACATCAGAATCAGAATCGTTTTAACATGGAACAATACAAACGTTAGCAAAAAACAAATGAAGCTTGTAGAAGCTCTATACAGGACAGCTGAACCGGATACAGAGTAAACAGAACCCACAGCCCTTCGCCAACACGTACTTAGTGGAGTGGACAAGGGTAAGCTCCTTCTAGAGCTCCATCTCTGCCATAACTACAATTATGTCCCTAAAATCCCGTACCTTCTGAAATTATGCCAAAGTATTGTTCTTGGACGTGGTCAGTTAGTCCATGCTCCTGATTTTAGAGTGAACCCACTCAACAGAAGAAGGTGAAGTAGACTTCCAACAGGCAGCAATAGCCAACCTGGCTGCCACCAAGATGACATTCATTATCTTCTGGGTTGAGATGCAGGTATTATGAATGGTTAAGCCCAAAACTAGTGTCCAGGGGTTAAGAGGTACATTCTTTCGAATAGTCAAACTAACCAAATCTCTAATTGCTTTCCTAAAGCTATTCAGCTTTGGGCAGTAACCAAAAAATATAATCCAGCATACCCCTATGACAACACTCACGCCAGCATAAGTCTGATATTATAGGATAGATTTTGTGGCGATGATCTGGAGTACAATTCCAATGGAAAAGTAATTTATAAATATTTTCTTGTGGCCGGTTTCACACCTGAAGCAAGCGTTGCAGTGCAATGCACTGCCCCCATCGCACCGCAAAGCCAGAAACTACATTCATATGACCCTGTGGCAGAGTACAGGTTCCTCTTGCACACTCTTTGCCGCCCATTGCTGTACCTCGCCCAGTCACGTACTCCCTGCTGGACATGAAAGACATCACTGGGATTCCTGTAATATTTGCATCTTTCCGCGCATGTGAGCTGCACTGCCGCCAACAAATTTCAAATTTTTGCATCGCCTATTAACTTCCATGCATTCTATCACTGCAGAAGCCGCACGGTAACACACTGTTGACTTTACGGCGGGTTGGGAACTTCCAGGCAAGACGCGATGGGGTAAGTGTACTAGGCCACATAGACTTTCTTTGCTGTTGCATTACCCTGTGTGCAGAAAGGATAATTAAATGCAAAGAAAGAGGCCTAGTGTAAAAGGGGCCTAATAGTGATGCAGATAGAGGTGTGATGAGCATTCTCCCAGATTTTTGCCACTGTGCTGGCGTACAGGACCCAGATAGGGCCCCCTCCCATCTATCCATATATTTATGGTTACAAAATGTTTCCAAAGAAGTCAGTATTATAGTATTGTATAATGAAGAGATCATGTCCTTTTGCCTATCAGAGTTGTCCATCAGGGGCTCAAAGGAGTTGATTTATCAAACAGCGGTAATATTACCATACACGCACAGTGCATGGCAATATTATCTTTACTTACTGTACATGCGTAAGTACCGCAAGATACGCCAGTAGCATGACCCTAGGTACTCCAGTAGTGCGACTGTTACTACGGTAATGCAGGCGTACATCAGAAACTTCAGGGCATCTGTGCATCCACAATTTATAATGTACAAGGTACAGTATACAACATGCACAAAAAAGTCAGTCAGTGGCATGGCGGAGGGGGATCAATGGTGAAATGTTCCTCCAAAAATACATATTTTACACTTTTTCATGCTTATATGCCAAAAATCTCACTCTCATGCACGATTGCAGGACTACACCAGGGCTGCCCCCACTCTCTGGAACTTGCTCCCACCAGCCATCAGACTCACCCCCAGCTTTAATACCTTCAAACAAGCCCTCAAGACTCACCTTTTCATGCTCGCATACCCTCTACATCAGCACCATAATACGCGCTGTTGGACACCATCTCAACAGATGCACCTAGTGTCTCCACCCCCACCCTTTAGATTGTAAACCTCTGGCAGGGCCCTCCTCACTAGTGTTTCCAGCTTGATTATGCAATCTTACTGTCACTCGCCCCTCTTGTGGACTAGAACAGTCTCTATTTTGACCTATGACACTGTACTGTTATCAAATCATTTGCATGATCTTTATTTTGTTGTGAGTTTCCTGTATGTCCTACCTTGTGTGTTAACCCATTTATCTATTGTGCAGCGCTGCGTAATATGTTGGTGCTTTATAAATACAATAAATAATGATAATAAAAAAATCACATTTAGTTTCAAGATTTTTCAGAAAAAGGTCTTTAGACGGGATGCCATGTGTTATGAACACAAAGGAGATGGCACACTGAAAGCTTCTGAAGTGAACTGTATTAACAGCTGATAATACAGTTCAGTTGAGAAGCTTTCAGTGTGCTGTCTCCTTTGTGTTCATAGTACTGTGTCGTGCAGGAGTGGTGTCTCTGCAGGAGTTGGTACCAGCTTCCAGGTCTAGAGTCACAGACCTGTACTGGTGAGGATAGTGTGTTTTTTGTCGACAGGGATGCCATGTGTGCCTGCCTCAAAATTGTCATGTGCAGCCAGTGTCTGAGATACTGGAGAAATGTTGTATTTATCTGCCTAAGCATTTTAAATTGCAGCCACAGTATGTGGGGCCTGAAGAATTGTGCAATTACCTGCCTTAAACATTGTTCTTGCAGCCAAACTGGATGCCTGGAATATTTGGAAATTACCTGCTGAATAAATATTCAAATTTCAACCTCTGTATGAGACAGAGGCCAGAAAAATTGGGCAATTACTTGCTGAATAAATCACTAAATTTCAGCCTCTATATGAGGCCTGGAGTAACTGGCATGCACCAGGGTAATAATGCATAATAATCATATTACACAACCCTGGTGTAACTCTCTGATATCCACACATTATTCATTTTTATAAATGTCAAGTAATCGACATTGCTGTGTGCTAGGTGACTTCGTTCGTCTGTCACAATCCCTCCAGCTGAACTGAATGTCCTTTCTGACAGGATATTTGAGGTGGGGCAAGTCAAACGCTTCATGGCAAATTGTGCCAGCTCTGGCCACAGGTCAAGCCTGCACACCCAAGTCCAGAGGTTCTTCGCTCCTCAGAATGTCCACAGTTAACCCAAGGTAGCCAGATAACTGTTGGTCAAAGCATTCCCTGAGGGTGGATCCAGAAGCAACCAGTTGAGGCATTGTACAGAAAGACCTCATATCGGACATGATTGGTACATCACCCTCAGCAGCAATTTGCTCTTGAATGCAGGAGAGAATTACTGTTGGCATCTCTTTGGCTGTTAATGGCTTTTCCTGTACCACTACCATGAAAAACGGAATACAGCATCTATCTCTGCTTGGTATGGAGATGCTGCATTTTGTCCACCCTTTGTGACTCTGGTAGCATCTCCACCATTTTCTGTTAGTACCGAGGGTGTAATAAAGTTGCCACCCAGTACAGGTCAGTCTCATTAATGGATTTCGTCCAGGTACAGCAGATAATGGCAGGATCAAGCGCTGGATTTTCAAGTGGGGAGGGGTTCCTGAAAAGTCTCTCTCAGCCACGCACAATATAATAATATAGTAGGACCATAGACTTTAAATATGATAGGGATTAGATTGTGAGCTCCTCTGAAGACAGTGACATGACTATGTACTCTGTTATGTGCTGCAGAAGATGTCAGTGCTGTTTAAATACATAATAATAATATGGTAGGACATTACACTATGACTATGGTGGTATAAGATAATGTGAGGAGCTCCTCTGAGGACAGGCAGTGACATAGGTATGTAGTCTGTAAAGTGCTGCAGAAGATGTCAGTGCAAAATAAATACATGATATTAATAATATGGTAGCACATTATCTAGGACTATGGTAAGATTAGTTTGTGAGATCCTCTGTGGACAGTCAGTGACATGACTATATACTCTGTAAAGCACTGTAGAAGATGTCAGTGCTATATAAATACATAATAATAATAATATGGTAGGACATTAGACTATGACTATGGTAGGATTAGATTGTGAGCTCCTCTGAGGACAGTCAGTGACATGAATATGTACTCTGTAAAGTACTGCAGAAGATGTCAGTGCTATATAAATACATAATAGTACTTAGAATGAGACAATGTTGATTTTTTTAGGGGTAGGAGGAAAGAGATGGTGAGACAGAGCCAGGAGAGTGGGAGAAAGAGATAGGCGCTCGTCCTGCGCCATTTTTACATAGTTATTTGGGTTGAAATAACACATCCTGTACGTCCATCGAGTTCAACCAGAAAATAAAGTACAGCACCAGCCTGCTCCCTCACATATCCCTGTTGATCCAGAGGAAGGCAAAAAACCCTTACAAGGCATGGTCCAATTAGCCCTAAAAAAGGGGAAAAAATCCTTTCTGACTCTAGATGGCAATCAGATAAAATCCCTGGATCAACATCACTGGACATTTCCTAGTAATTATAGCCATGGATGTCTTTCAATGCAAGGAAAGCATCTAAGCCCCCTTTAAATGCAGATATAAAATTTGCCATAGCTACTTCCGGTGGCAATGCATTCCACATCTTACATCTTAATCACTCTTACTGTAAAGAGCCCTTTCCTAAATAAATGGCAAAAAAACATTTTTCCTCCATGCGCAGATCATGTCCCAAGTCCTTTGTAAAAGCCTAGGGACAAATAGCTCATACGCCAAGCCTTTATACTGCCCTCTGACGTATTTAAACGTGCTAATTAGATCCCCTCTAAGGCATCTTTTCTCCAGATTAAATAAACCCAGTTAGTTTATCTAACCTTTCTTGGTAAGTGAGACCTTCCATCCCTCGTATTAATTTTGTTGCTCGTCAGAGGCGTAACTGAGACCCACGAGCCCCCCTGCAGAAATTTTGAGTGCCCCCCCCCCTCCACCTGGACCTGCTCAGGGCAGTTTTGGGGGGCTGGAGGGGTCGCAGCATAAGGGGAAAGCTCTGGCCACGCTCGGTGGGGAGGGGGGACGGTCCCCCCCCTCCCTCACCTTGGGCTCTGCACTCCCCTCCAGCTTCAATAACCATACGTGTGCAGTGGCGGGCAGTGGCAACTACATACCTTCCATGCGCTTCTCTCTCTAGTGTCTGACGCGACTTCCTGCTTATACAGGAAGTCGCGTTAGAGGCTAGAGAGAGAAGCATCCACGCTGGAACTAGTGTTGGGCGAACAGTGTTCGCCACTGTTCGGGTTCTGCAGAACATCACCCTGTTCGGGTGATGTTCGAGTTCGGCCGAACACCTGACGGTGCTCGGCCAAACCGTTCGGCCATATGGCCGAACTAAGAGCGCATGGCCGAACGTTCCCCGAACGTTCGGCTAGCGCTGTGATTGGCCGAACGGGTCACGTGGTTCGGACCCGAACGCGCTCTGATTGGCCGAACTGTCACGTGGTTCGGGTAAATAAATACCCGAACCACGTCATATCTCCGCCATTTGTCTGTGGGTTTAGCTTTGGGTAGGCAGGCAGGGTAGTTCGCGCTCCAGCCACGCTAGCCAGGGTCCCCCCCAGTCATTGTGTGTCACTGCTGGGAACAGTAGTACACCGCTCGTTCAGCCACACTATATAGCATTCTGTGTACTGTTCTGTGTCTGCTGGGAACAGTGGTACACCGCTCGTTCAGCCACACTATATAGCATTCTGTGTACTGTTCTGTGTCTGCTGGGAACAGTAGTACACCGCTCGTTCAGCCACACTATATAGCATTCTGTGTACTGTTCTGTGTCTGCTGGGAACAGTGGTACACCGCTCGTTCAGCCACACTATATAGCATTCTGTGTACTGTTCTGTGTCTGCTGGGAACAGTAGTACACCGCTCGTTCAGCCACACTATAAAGCATTCTGTGTACTGTTCTGTGTCTGCTGGGAACAGTAGTACACCGCTCGTTCAGCCACACTATATAGCATTCTGTGTACTGTTCTGTGTCTGCTGGGAACAGTAGTACACCGCTCGTTCAGCCACACTATATAGCATTCTGTGTACTGTTCTGTGTCTGCTGGGAATAGTGGTACACCGCTCGTTCAGCCACACTATATAGCATTCTGTGTACTGTTCTGTGTCTGCTGGGAACAGTGGTACACCGCTCGTTCAGCCACACTATATAGCATTCTGTGTACTGTTCTGTGTCTGCTGGGAACAGTAGTACACCGCTCGTTCAGCCACACTATATAGCATTCTGTGTACTGTTCTGTGTCTGCTGGGAATAGTGGTACACCGCTCGTTCAGCCACACTATATAGCATTCTGTGTACTGTTCTGTGTCTGCTGGGAACAGTAGTACACCGCTCGTTCAGCCACACTATATAGCATTCTGTGTACTGTTCTGTGTCTGCTGGGAATAGTGGTACACCGCTCGTTCAGCCACACTATATAGCATTCTGTGTACTGTTCTGTGTCTGCTGGGAACAGTGGTACACCGCTCGTTCAGCCACACTATATAGCATTCTGTGTACTGTTCTGTGTCTGCTGGGAACAGTAGTACACCGCTCGTTCAGCCACACTATATAGCATTCTGTGTACTGTTCTGTGTCTGCTGGGAACAGTAGTACACCGCTCGTTCAGCCACACTATAAAGCATTCTGTGTACTGTTCTGTGTCTGCTGGGAACAGTAGTACACCGCTCGTTCAGCCACACTATATAGCATTCTGTGTACTGTTCTGTGTCTGCTGGGAACAGTAGTACACCGCTCGTTCAGCCACACTATATAGCATTCTGTGTACTGTTCTGTGTCTGCTGGGAACAGTGGTACACCGCTCGTTCAGCCACACTATATAGCATTCTGTGTACTGTTCTGTGTCTGCTGGGAACAGTAGTACACCGCTCGTTCAGCCACACTATATAGCATTCTGTGTACTGTTCTGTGTCTGCTGGGAACAGTAGTACACCGCTCGTTCAGCCACACTATATAGCATTCTGTGTACTGTTCTGTGTCTGCTGGGAATAGTGGTACACCGCTCGTTCAGCCACACTATATAGCATTCTGTGTACTGTTCTGTGTCTGCTGGGAATAGTGGTACACCGCTCGTTCGCCACTGTATAGCATTGTGCTCTGTGTCGCTTCTGGGAATAGTGGTACACCGCTCACCCGTCACTGTATAGCATTGTGCTCTGTGTCACTGCTGGGAATAGTGGTACACCGCTCACCCGTCACTGTATAGCATTGTGCTCTGTGTCGCTGCTGGGAATAGTGGTACACCGCTCACCCGTCACTGTATAGCATTGTGCTCTGTGTCGCTGCTGGGAATAGTGGTACTGTATAGCATTTCTGTACTGCCACTGTACTGCTGCCAGTCAGCGTGTACTGTAAGGATAAGTGAAATGAGGAAGAAATCCGGTGAAAGAGGGAGGGGCAAGGGAAGAGGTGTTTCCCCTGACGGTTCACGTACAGGCCACAGGGGAGCACCCAAGAAAACCCACTCAATACCGCCCATGTTGTCCAGGACAACAACCCTCACAAATCCAAAAGAACAGGACCAGATAATTACTTGGATGACCTCTCAAGCGTCCAGCAGTGGGTTAAGCAGCACCAGCACATCACGCACGAGGTCCGAGTCCTCAGCCAGTTACAAGGAGCCAGTGGGCACAAAGCTGACACAACCGGCAGCGACACCACGCACACAACTGCCAGATAACCAGTCCGATGAATTACCTCAGGACACAATGGGGTATTCGCAGGAGCTATTCCCAGCCCAACAAACTTCCACCTTTCAAAGGTCAATGGAGGAACAGCCAGAAATGTTGTGCCTGGATTCACAACCGTTAACTGTGGGAAATGCACCGCGCACTGAAATACAAGGCGAGTCCGAAGAGGACTCGGAAACCCAAATCCCAGAGCAATTTGGGCAGGAGGGGTTGCAATTGCAGGAGGTCGGCCGACAAGATCTGGAAGACGACGTTGGAGTGTGCTGCGCAGAGGTTGTTGTGGGGAGCTCTACTCCACGGCGGTGGCCCACAATGACATATGACGAGTTTGAGGAGATGGAAGAGGAGGGTATGGACAATGTGGACAGAGACCCAGATTTTGTTTGTGAACGAGAACATCGCCGTCGTAGCAGCAGCACAGATGAGTCTGTTGAAGAACCCACTGCTGCACGAGTTCGCCTTGTGCCACAAGGTAGGCGGCGCACAATTTCAGGCACCACAAGCGTGGAAGTTCAAGTGAGAGGCAAAAGAGGAGCAAACAGAAATCGCCAGCAAGGAGGCAGGTGCTCCAAAGTCTGGGCTTTCTTTGAAGACTGCACTGAGGATGTTACCATGGCGATTTGCAAGGTGTGCAAGACCCGCCTGAGCAGGGGGAAAAATATTAACAACCTCTCCACCACCAGCATGAGCCGTCACATGCTATCCAAACATCCCACTCTTTGGGCAAACGCGTCAGGACAGGGTACCAGAAACAACACTGCCTCCCTTGGGTTCACCAGACCCGCCTCAGCAGCAGCAGTAGCCCAGCCATTGCGTGGTTCACAACATTCACAAACATCAGACGACGCTGACACTGTCACTTTCCGGAGTAGTGCTCTTGAGGTCTCCCAGTGTTCATCAAACACAACAACCAACAGCCCTTCCGTGTGCAGCGCTACGGTTCAGTTGTCTGTGTCGGAGATGTTTGAGCGCAAGAGGAAATTGCCAGCAAATGACCCCCGGGCCGTGGCAGTAACAGCCAGCATAGCCAAGCTTCTGGCCTGCGAAATGCTGCCATATCGATTGGTGGAGACAAACAGCTTCAAGGGCATGATGTCAGTGGCCATCCCACGTTACGTGGTTCCCAGCCGCTACCACTTTGCACGCTCTGCAGTGCCTGAGTTGCATGAGCACGTGGTCAGCAAAATAACCCGAAGCTTGAAGAATGCCGTTGCCTGCAAGGTTCACCTCACCACTGACACCTGGACGAGTGCGTTCGGCCAGGGTCGATACATCTCCCTTACCGCGCACTGGGTGAACCTTGTGGAGCCTGGCAGCGATTCCTCACCTGCTACGGCACGGGTGTTGCTCACGCCACAAACAGCTGCACCGCCGTCCCTCCCACTGGATAACAGCAGCACCTACCTCTCTGACTCCTTCTCCTCCAACGCATCTCAAAGCTGTACCTCATCCGGAAACGCTAACCCAGCAGCAGTAGGATCGTGGAAGCAGTGCAGCACAGCTGTTGGCATGCGTCAGCAAGCGTTGCTGAAGCTCATCTGCCTTGGGGATAAGCAGCACACAGGGGAGGAAATTTGGAGGGGAATAAAGGAACAGACGGATTTGTGGCTGGCACCGCTGGACCTGAAACCGGGCATGGTTGTGTGTGATAATGGGAGTAATCTCATTCGCGCTTTAAGGTTGGCTAAGCTGACACACATCCCTTGCCTGGCGCACGTGATGAACCTAGTAGTTCAGCGGTTCCTGAGGACATACCCAGGCGTGCCCGATCTGCTGTTGAAGGTGCGTCGAGTGTCCAAACATTGTAGAAATTCCAGTACTGCTTCGGGGGCACTCGCCAAGATGCAGGAGCGCTTCAATCTCCCCCACCATCGCTTGCTGTGTGATGTCCCTACGCGCTGGAATTCTACGCTGCACATGCTAGCCCGCTTTTGCGAGCAGAAGAGTGCAGTGGTCCAGTACATGACGGCGCAGTACCGAGGCGCATCCGGCCAGCTGCCAAGCTTCTGTGGATCCGATTGGGCCAACATGTTGGACCTCTGCCAAGTCCTCCAAAATTTTGAGCAATCCACGTTGCTTGTGAGCAGTGACAACTCTTCAGTCAGCATTACCATACCACTGCTGTGTTTACTGAAGAGGTCGATGTTAAAAATCAAGGAAACAGCTGTCATGATGCAACTGGGGGAATCTGAAGGAGAAAACGATCAGCGTGATGGTACCAACATCAGGCCATCCGCCTCAGGGAACGCTGGCCCCAGCAGCTATGACGAAGAAGAGGAGGAGGAACAGCTGGAGTTGGAGCAGGAATTTCATGCCACCACTGACGAGGGCCAGAGCGGTGCACGTTGGACTTCCACAATTCAACGCGAATGGTCAGCAGAAGCAGACCAGGAGGAAGGTGACGACTATGATGCATCACAACAACTATCACAACGCTCACAAGAGGATGATGAGGATTCTGGTAGGACTCTGGCACACATGGCTCAATTCATGCTAGACTACATTGAACGTGACCCACGCATTGTGCGCATTCTGGACAACACCAATTACTGGGTTTATACCCTTCTGGATCCACGGTACAAACACAATGTTCCAAAACTGCTTGAAGAAAGAGTCAGACAGGTCAAAATGGAAGAATACCAGCAGGCCCTTGTGGAGACTTTAGAGAGGAGATTGACATCCTCCCCCTCCTCTAGCCAGTTGTACGCAGACAGACTGACTTCCGCAAACCCAGGACGACCAGGAGGGCAGCAAACAACGCAAGCCGCAGCTAGTACCCAAAAGGGAATGGTATCGGCAGTGTCCTTGGAGTGGGAAAATTTTCTGACACCCATGCAGCCGCAGCCCACTGAACAGCAAGCGTGCAGATCCACCTCCAACACCGATCGCCTGGAGAAGATGGTCAAGGACTACATGTCAGATGGCGTAGCTGTGTCGAACCATCCATCTGCACCCTTCAACTATTGGGTATCGAAGCTAGACACCTGGCACGAACTGGCAATGTACGCAATAGAGGTGCTGGCTTGCCCGGCAGCCAGCGTTATGTCGGAACGCTGTTTCAGTGCTGCCGGAGGCATCGTCACAGATCGGCGTATCCGCCTCTCTACAGAAAATGCAGACCGTCTGACTCAAATTAAAATGAATCAATCCTGGATTGGAAATGACTACGCAACACTCCAGGACCCCAACCAAGTAACATGACCAATGAACATCTGGGATGGTGTTGCGTTTCCGGGCCCTGTTTATTGAACCTCTCATCTGTATTACATTTATGACTGCATGGCGGCAAAAAGCATTGCTGCTATATCCGCACGCTTTTTGTCCACATGCAAGGCCTGGGTTGTTGTGTCTCACAAAGCGTGGCCTTCTCCTCCTGCGCCTGCTCCTGTTCCATCATGTCTGCTGCTGCTGGGTTAGCGTTGCCGCGTGGTCCCTGTTTATTGAACCACTTATCTTTATTACATTTATGACTGCATGGCGGTACAAAGCATGCTATCCGCACGCTTCTTGCCCTCATGCAAGGCCTGGGTTGTTGTGTCTCACAAAGCGTGGCCTTCTCCTCCTGCGCCTGCTCCTGTTCCATCACGTCTGCTGCTGCTGGGTTAGCGTTGCCGCGTGGTCCCTGTTTATTGAACCACTTATCTTTATTACATTTATGACTGCATGGCGGTACAAAGCATGCTATCCGCACGCTTCTTGCCCTCATGCAAGGCCGGGGTTGTTGTGTCTCACAAAGCGTGGCCTTCTTCTCCTCCTGCGCCACCCTCCTCCTGTTCCATCACGTGTGCTGCTGCTGGGTTAGCGTTACCGGTCCCTTTTCCTGGAACCTCTTATATGTATTACATTTATGACTGCATGCCGACAAAAAACATGTTACCTGTGCAAAGAAAACAGACATTTCCCGCATTTAAAAGACAGTTTTCCCTTTGAAAATTTAAAATCGATTTTCTCAAAAACTATAAGCTCTTTTTGCTAAATTTTTTTTTCCTCTTGTACCCACTCCCAAGGTGCACATACCCTGTAAATTTGGGGTATGTAGCATGTAAGGAGGCTTTACAAACCACAAAAGTTCGGGTCCCCATTGACTTCCATTATGTTCGGAGTTCGGGTCGAACACCCGAACATCGCGGCCATGTTCGGCCTGTTCGGCCCGAACCCGAACATCTAGATGTTCGCCCAACACTAGCTGGAACGCACAGAAGGTATGTAGCTGCCCGCCGCTGCACACGTATGGTTATTGAAGCTGGAGGGGAGCTGGAGGGGAGAGCCCTCGTCCCCCTTCCCCGCCGAGTGTGGCCATAGCTTTCACCTCATGCTGCGACCCCTCCAGCCCCCAAAACGGCCCTGAGCGGGCCCCCCCCCCCTCCCCCCGTGGGCACATGGGCTGCAGCCCCTATTGTTATGCCCATGTTGCTCGTCTGTGCACCTGCTCTAAAACTGCAATATCTTTCCTGTAATGTGGTGCCCAGAACTAAATTCCATATTCCAGAGGTGGCCTTACTAGAAAGTTAAACGTGCAATATTATGCTAGCATCTGAAGTTTTTTGTTTCCCTTTTAAATGCATCCCAAAATTGCATTAGCTTTAGCTGCAGCGGCTTGGCATTGAATACGATTATTGAACTTGTCATCGATAAGTACTCCTAAGTCCTTCTCCAAGTAGGATGTCCTCATCTGTATCCTGTTTATTTTGTATGGTGCTAGACCATTGGTATGACCAAAATGCATGACTTTACATTTTTCAACATTGAATTTCATCTGCCATATATGTGCCCATATAGCCATCCTATCCAGATCCTGTTGCAATATGTCACTATCATCTGCAAAAATAGCAACATTGCTTTCTACTGCATCTACTAGGTAATTAATAAATAAATTGAAGAGCACTGGACCCAGTACTGACCCCCTGTGGGACCCGACTGCTAACAGTCACCCATTTTGAATAAGACCCATTGACCACAACGCTTTGTTTTCTGTCCATTAGCCAGTTCCCTATCCATGCACACAGATTCTTCCCCAGTCTTTGCATCCTCAACTTTTGCACCAGACTTTTGTGGGGAACAGTGTCAAAGGCCTTTTCAAAGTCCAAGAATATCACATCTACAGCATTCCCGATATCCACATTAAAGTACACTACCTCATAAAAGCTAAGCATGTTGATCATACGTGACCTGTCCTTAAAGAGAACCAGAAATCCTGTAAAGAAAAGAGGTTATACATACCTGGGGCTTCCTCCAGCCCCATACGCACGGGTCGATCCCACGTCGCCGTCCTCCGCTGCCCGCAGCTATGAGAACCGGAACCCCGCTCTGCCGTCAGTCGGACTCAGTCTAGCGTAGCAGAGGTGCGCTCATTCCGTATCTCTGCAGCAGTGTATGGAGAGATACGTAGAGGGCGCACTTCTCCTGCGTAGCCTGGCTCCAATGAAGTCAGCGACGGGAGCCGGTTCTCGTAGTTGCGGGCAGCGGAGGACGGCGGCGTGGGATCGATCAGTGCGTATGGGGCTGGAGAAAGCCCCAGGTATGTATAACTTCTTTTCTTTACGGAATTTCTGGTTCCCTTTAATAAACTCATGCTGATGCTGAGAAATCAGATTATTTTCTATTTTTATATGCTTCAGTGTGTTTGCTACTGCGGTTCTTCTCTCTGTAAACCTAGATCACTAGGAAATAGGTGCGCTCCGTCATTTATATATATGGTGTTACAGAAATGGGGAGGAAATCTTGAAACGAGAAGAAAAAGTGGGCATCAGTCTGAGTGCCCTTTTCCACTAGTAGCGGATTGGAAAACAGTAGGTCTTTTAAAACACACAGTGATATTTCTATTAGTGTGACGCAATTTTTATCTGATCACAGTCGCTGGTCCTGTTGCATTTTTCTTGCAATTGACCTTCTATACAAGGTATAGGTAGGCAGGAAAATCGCATAGCGATGTCATTTTTTCCCCCTCTAATCTTTTCTCCCATTGCAAATCGCAATTTCAAACATGCCACAATTGTGCCATATATACATTAAATCACACAAAAAAATCCTCCCAAAAAATTGCTGTAGTCGAAATTTCGAGAAAACGTTTCTCAGCAGATAAGGGATCTTACAACTCTTTAGAAACAGGCCCCAAAGAAGCAAGAAAATAGCCAGCAATCTGCAACAACAACAAGAAAATCCCCTCCAGCCCAATAAGCATGAAAAATCTCATAACGTAAGCACATAGGATAATACGATTGGCCAAACTCTTGCCTGCACACAGTGGTGAACGGTCAGTAAATCAGCATTTAATCCCAGTGCAGTGGTGGGCTGTGGTCAGAGCCTGATGTAACTGCAGCTGCTACATGAAAGTACATGAAAGACATCTTGTAAGCACCTGTAAACATCTGTACAAAATAACTAATTTCTGCAGAGCCAATGGAATTGTGCAGTCCATTCCTTCCATTTGTATTACAGCACCATCTGGTGTTGAGAGTAATGTAAACTATCTTACTAATACAACTTTCAGCTGGCTAGGTTGCTTTTCACTGAAGACCTGTTAGACTGGATTCACAGCATGCTGGAGTGGTACCACGTCCATGTTGATGTATGCGATATGATTCTTAGCTGCCTCCCCTATTGTCATCCATTTTCTTCCGTTGATGCCTGTTTTGCAGATGTTTTTATCAAAATGAATTGGAGTAACAATATACCGATCTGTCTCACACAGGGACGGATTTGTACTCTTTACCGCCCCAGGCCACTGTCACCAGCCGCCCCCTTTCGGTATAGGTAGCGAGATGACCCAACCCCACCTTCCCTCTAGTATAGGTAGCCTGATGACCCCCAGTATAGGTAGCCAGATGACCCCTCCCCCTTTCCCTCCAGTATAGGTAGCCAGATGACTCCCTTATCCTCTTGCACACTGCACGCGATTCCGATTCAGATTCCGCTTTTTAATCAGTTTTTACATCAGATTCAGATTCAGATTTGCAGTGTGCAGGGAGCAAACTGCAAATCAGAATCTGAATCGGATGTAAAAACTGATTAAAAATCTGAATCTGAATCGGAATCGCGTGCAGTGTGCAAGAGGCCTATCCCTCTTTTTCTCACCCCCCTTCAGTATGGGTAGCCAGCTCGCCTTCCCACCGCAGCAGCCATCCATGTCACTCATTTCGCCACTCGTCTCCAGTGCTGAAGCTTACTCTTCCTTTCTGTCTCCAATGGTGCCCAAGTCCATAGCCGCTGGCCACATTGCAAATGTGCACTGAGAGCAAGGTGACTGCTGTACAGGCGGCTAACAGCAGAGTACCATGGTCAGGTGCTCGCCTGATCTCCCTGCATTGCAGCATTTGCAAGCTTACAAATGCTGCACCAGTTTTGCCTGCTGCTTTGGTGCCCTTTCTCCTGTGGTGTTCTAGGCCATGACCTAAGTGGCCTTGGCCTAAATCCGGCCCTGGTCTCACACTAGTAGCTTCTCTAGTAGTGAAAAAGCTGATCAACAAAGATATTTTCCAAAACATATCTATCTATCTATCTATCTATCTATCTATCTATCTATCTATCTATATATATATATATATTTATTTATTTTTTTTTAATCTGTTATGTTTTGATAATATTAATTTTGAAAATGTTGCTGCAAAAAATATTATGCTTGTTTACTGGTCCTGAGCTATGTGTCCTTTTTTTGTTTAACTAGAAAAAAAATGTTGCGCCCTCCCCCCTCTTTTAGCCCCTGGGCCACCACACAGGCTGGTGTGGCCAGAATGGCTAACCTGGCCATTCTGGGGCTTTCAGTGGTGGACAATGCGGAACAATGCCAGTTTGCATAGTCAATGGTACAGGGGTTCTGCAGTAGGGAGGAATAAATCTCTTACAAAGGCCCCTTGTCCATGTTAAAGACAAGAATCTTATCCCAAACCTCATGCTACGATGGTAGGGTAACTACCCACACTTGTGTGGCTATGCACCTCCTAGTGGGATAAGTTGTGGTGAATAACAGAAGCCCCCCTTAATAAGGGAGCTTACAAATATGGGATGCCCCCTAGAATTTCAAATTACATTTCCTGTATTAAAAAAAAAAAATCTTACTTTTCATACATGTCTCTATCATTGTAATCCTCAATCTTTTTAGAATCCTGACTGAAAAACTACCCTTTCTGAAGAGGCGCCTTACTCGCGGCAGATAGCAGCTAGTGGCACTTTATTTGGCCTGAGGAAGTTGGTTACATTCCCATGAAACGCATTGCCAGTGCTTTCCAATAAAAATTCATTTCATATATGAATTAATCTTCTTTGAGGTAAGCCACCTCATACCTTTCTACTTTTATTTTGTTTTAAATGCATGTTAACCAATTTTGGGTCCTCTTCCCCTTTTTCTTCTATCATTGTAATCCTCAATCTTCTTAGAATATTGACTGAAAAGCTGCCCCTTCCCTCCTTTCCTCCCCTCCCCCTCAACAACTGTCCAATCCACAACACTGCTGACTGCGAGCCCCAGCAAAAAGAAACTTTGAATGTTCAAATGTTCCATAGCTATTAAGTATTAATGTGGTATGAAATTCAGCATTCCTTCCATTTTACAATATTATTTACAGCATTCAAACAAGTAGGGGGCCCATACACTGGTTGATTTTAGCCATCGATCGATCGACGCACGATCGATTGGCCGATCAGTCGATTTGATCTATCTGACAGGATGGAAAAATCTAGGTCGATCTGCTGCTGGCAGCAGATCAATGGCACATAGAGTTACATTGGATCTAATGGTGCAATAATGCATTTAGATCGATTTTCAATAGATTCTGAAATCTATTATAAATCTGTTCCTAGTGTGTGGCACAGATCAGATAGATTCCTGTCAGATTCGACCTGGCAGGCATCTGACAGAAATCTATCTGATGGTCGAATCTGCTGCAAATCTATCAGTGTATGGCCACCTTTAAACACAGCACTTCAGTGGAAAGCTCCTGAAAGCTTCTGGCCACATCCTAAGAGGTGATAACATTATCTTTTGCTTACATTCCTCTGTTGGTACAATTAGTATACAACCAGCAGCTGTACTGAGCTGAGAAGCAGAGAGAGCAGAGAAATGATCACTAGATATATTTTAATATATAAATACAGCAGCTATGAATAAAATGCAATGGCAGCTTTCAGAGCAGATAAACTATAATTTGGGAACTTGTAAATTATAAACCGGCAATATTACTAGGGAATAGATTGTGAGCACTTCTGTGGACAGACTCCAATAGGGATATGCCCACATGCGGCGCGCGAGTGTCACCACGCACTGGAACATCGGCGTGGCCATGATGAGTCATGGGCAGACTTAAAAACAAAACAAAACACAAAATAAGTAGCGGTGTTATTCACAGAGATTAGGTCCGACCAGATACATTTTAGATAAAATATTCAAGTAGTTACATGCTTCATGATAATTCATCAAGTAGTCTCATGGCAGCAGATTTTCCAACAAAATGCAATCAGATTGGCAGCAGATATCCCCACTAAATGCAATCAGATTGGCAGCAGATATCCTAACAAATGCAATCAGGTTGGCAGCAGATACCCCCACAAAATGCAATCAGATTGGCAGCAGATATCCCCCACAAAAATGCAATAAGATTGGCAGCAGATACCCCCACAAAATGCAATCAGATTGGCAGCAGATATCCCCCCACAAAATGCAATAAAATTGGCAGCAGATATTCCCCCAAAAAATGCATTCAGATTGGCGGCAGATTTCACCACAAAATGCAAGCTCCCCCCAGCTTGGAAGGGGGGGCAGCGGGCACAGAGCGGCGGGGAGGGGGAAAGCCTCCCCCCTCACCTAGGGGCCCCCCCCTTCTGCACCCCCCCCCCCCCCCCCCAGTTAGGTAGGCAGGTGTCTCAGTTGTCCCCCAGGCAGGAAGGGGGGGCAGTGGGCACAGAGCAGTGGAGAGGGGGGAAAGCGTCGACCCCTCCCTCACCTAGGGCCCCCCCTTCCGCGCTCCCCCCTGTCCAAAAGCGAGCGCAGGAATCACTTACCATCCGAGAGAATCAGAGAGCTCTGTGTGCCGCTGCTGGTTCGGTCTCCTGCACTGCAATGTCCAATCACGCTCTCACAAGTACTGCGAAAGCGTTATTGGACAGTGCAGTGCAGAAGACCAGACCAGCGGCATGCAGAACTATCGCTCTCGGATGGTAAACTATTCCCCGCTGCTGCCGCTAGCTGGCTGGCTGACTGCAATTCTGGAGGGGGGAGCGCGAAAGGGGGGGCACCTAGGTGAGGGAGGGAGGGGAGACGTCCCCCCTCCCCGCTGCTCTGTGCCCACTTTCCCCCCTTCCTGCGCTTAGCCCCCCTCCTTTTCAGCACTGGGACCCTAGGAGGCGTGGCGGCCGGGGCCCACCGATGGGACCAGCGGCACTTCGGCGGCTCAATACGAGCCTGCCCGAGGTGACATGATGAGATAGACATGGGTATGTACAGTGCCAAACACACAAATAACTGTGCTGTGTTCCTTTATTTTCTTTCTCTGCTTGAAAGAATTAAACATCAGGTATGTAAGTGGCAGTTCCTGTCTGAGTGTGACCCTGTAGCGATTGGTGTCAGCACACAGAGAGAATCTGAACGTTGATGATCTGCAGAATCATCAACAATACAGATGTATACTTGATTATGAATGATCTGCAGAATCATCAATAATACAAGTATGACTAACCTCTGGACACAGCCGTCTCAGCCATTAGGCAGCTATACATTTTTGCCTAGGGTGGCAGGAGGAGGGAAGAGCGCTGTTGCACTGAGTAGTGAGATAAGAAATGCCTCTCAGCTCACTCAGGGGTCAGATTACAACAGCAGCTAAAAGCAACGCCTGACTCCACTCATAGCTGATTAATTCAGTTCCTTCAGCTCAATGATTCAAAGAACCACAGTAATGAATGAGTCAGTGAGAGAAGGCACTGGTCCCAGCTCACTCAGTTCCAGCTCACTCAGTCAGGGATCCATCGGAGTACAGCATCAGCTTCTGAGTCCTGACTGATTAAGTCAGTTACTCTCTCTCTCTCTCTCTCTCTCTCTCTGCTACTGGTAACTAAGTGGATTTAGAGAGACTTAGTGAAGCAGCCAGGCATGGACTGTCCCCCAGGTCGCCTTTCATTCAGTGATTTAGGGCTGGTCCAGTGCCTGGTGTATTCAGGTTTGTTGTTGTAAGGCAATGTCAAACACTAAGCTAGCAGATAAAAGTGCAATTAGAGGGCAGGCAAGCTGGTAAATATACACAACATAATGCAGAGCTTGCCTGGAGGGTCTGTGGGAAAACATCTGTCTGGTCTCTCACCATTGTTAAAATGACTGCATGTGCAGATAAAGTGTTAAACAAGTGGAAAAATGTTGACAGTCCCGACACTCCAGGAGGGCTGCTTTCTGACTTGTGTTAGAGACCGGCAGGGACAGGAATACTATTACAGGTAAGTAGTCTCTGTGTAATGTAGGACTGCAATACAGAAAAGCTCTCTGCTCCATCTCAGGCTATTCTCAATTTTTCCACTCTGCCTCTCTCTGGGCTACTGCACGACAAAATCGCAATAGCAATCGCTAGCAGTTTGCGAATGCGACTTTGTGAAGCGATTTTTGAAAGAATCACTCCAAAAAATTAGAAAAAATCCCAACGCTGCTGTGGGAACACCGTCATAGGGTAACAATAGCCCAGCGCTTTTCAAATCACGGTCGATTTGAAAAGCGCTCAGAAGGACTTCCGGTTCCGGCGCCCGCATGGAAGCTGTGGAGGAGAAGAGCTCCGGCTGACTGTGAGCCTGCAACCCCCGAATAGGACCAACTAATCGCCCGCCAGCGCCTCAGAACTAGGCGAACAGCATCGCCACACTCTTGTGGGTCTGCCACAAGCCGCATGGACCGGTACCTGACGCGCTCCACCGCCGCAGGACAAAGCGAAGCAGGCCCAAAAAAAACTAAGATTGCGGGCGGCAAGTCAGCAAGCGGCAGCACACCAGCTCGCCAAAAGGAGAGGAGACATTCACCATCCCCACAACGGGAATACTCGGACTGCGACTCGGATGGAAGCAGATCCACATATAGGGGTAAGGACACAGACTTTAACATAAATTACAAGAAGCTGGCAGCTGAGGTAGGGAAGGCCCTCGCCCCTGACATACAAGCTACCATTGAAAAGGCTATGGCCAACTCCCTTAGAGCCCTCAAGAAAGATCTGGCTGACCAGAAAGGGCGACTGACAGAGGTGGAAAAGAGACTGAGCACTTGTGAGGATGACCTGAATACAGCTAATAAGCAAATTGAAAGTCTGCAGCACGACAACTCAGTAGCTTACTCCAGAATAGAGGGTCTAGAAAACAGATCGCGCAGAAACAATATACGCTTTGTGGGAATACCAGAGGAGATTAAGCCAGAGCAGCTACAAGCCCTATGCGCAGCCGAAATACCTTCACTATTAGGCCTGCCAGGTCCAATAAAAGTGGAAAGAGCGCACCGTGTGGGCCCGCCAAAACCTAAGGGTAAACAAAACACCCCCCGCATGGTAATGGCGCGCTACCTAGATTATGCGGATAAAGTAGCACTCCTAGCAGCCTACAGAGCACAAGCACAAGATCTAACGATCCTTAACACTACAGTTCGTTTATTCAACGATTTTTCTGCTGAGGTGTCGCAGAAACGAAAGGCGTTCTCAACAGTCTGTAATTCACTGTATAGCAAGAGCCTGAAATTCGCTCTTATGTACCCAGCGGTGCTCAAGGTAACCGACCATGAAAATAGAGTCCACACCTTTCAGACGCCTGGTGAAGTGCAGTCCTTTTTAAAGCACTATACTCCAAGATCAGAGGAAGCTCCACCTAGCCCCAAAGATGCGACCTGAACACCTGAGTTGCAGCCACAATGGAATTATTACAGGCAAAGACATATAAAGACCCCATTTCTGACTTTCTCTTTCCATTAGTATTATCCATTTCAGAATTCAAGAACCTCAGGAACTTCTTCCTTTAACAGATAGAGATACTCCGATTTGGTTCTAATCCCATTTCTTACAAGAGTTATAGTACATGTTTATTACCTGTTTTTTCTTTCTTTCTTCCTGTTTATGCTCTACCCAGGTTCCCGGACTGGGGTGAGTGTTATTTTCTCCTTCTTATGAATACATGTTTATTAGCTAGCCATAAGTTACTGTTACAACCGCATAATTGTATGTATAGCAACGGTCCTCCGGGGGAAACGGGACCCACGTATAGGTCTTCGGAGCAGCTGGTTTAGAGTCTAGTGCGGGGAAGAAGAGAAGTCTTTGCTGTAATTATTTGCTAAGGGTAGAAATGGGTTGGGGAAGTGTTATAGGGGGGGAGGGTGAGGGAGGGGATAGGATAGGGAAACTTCTCTCTTGGTGTGCTACGTATATCCGTAATGTTGTAAAAAATGGAGCTGCAGTACGATCTCTCCTGATGAGTAGAGTTACATAATATGAAAATTCTTTCATGGAATGTTAAGGGTCTACAGACTCCTGAAAAAAGATCCCAGGTAATAAGGCATCTAAGGAAATTCAAGCCTGACCTCTGCTTACTGCAGGAAACCCATCTGAAAGCTGAACAATTTAAATTAATGCAGAAATTTTGGGTAGGAGCAGTTTATGGCTCCCCTGCAGTGGGCAGAAAGGCGGGCGTCTTAATCCTAATTAGCCGACGTTTTGAACATAAACTGCTAAACCAATGGCATGACACAGAGGGCAGAAGGTCAGTGCTGCAACTCCAGTTACAGGGTGAAAAGATCGTAATCTATAATGTCTATGCTCCAAACCAAGACCAAGGGCCTTTCTATGCAGCATTACAGAACCAACTCCTACGGGAAGACTCCGCTGCCATAATTCTGGGGGGTGACATGAACACAGTACCAGACTTTTGGGAAGATAGAAGCCACCCAAAACGTTCATTACGTAATAGAGACAGATTTTTACAACCACTACTAGACTCCTGTGGCTTAATAGACACATGGAGACACACCCATCCCCTTGACCACGAATATACCTTCTATTCGCCAAAACATAA
Source organism: Hyperolius riggenbachi (assembly GCF_040937935.1). Classification (NCBI taxonomy): domain Eukaryota; kingdom Metazoa; phylum Chordata; class Amphibia; order Anura; family Hyperoliidae; genus Hyperolius; species Hyperolius riggenbachi. Next base: position 224,524,372 of record NC_090654.1, on the reverse strand, counting down.
AACCTTTTCAAGACTTGATGTCTTCTTAATTCACTTATCCCTCAAATATAGGATAGTAAAAACCTCAATAGAAGACCTAGTGATATCTGATCACTCACCAGTCCTGTTAGAGCTGGAAGATTGCCAACCAAGAGGCGCAGGTTTTCTATGGCGTATTCCCATTAAATTTTATGGCAGCGAAGACTTTGAGGAGAAAATGAAAATGTGGTGGCAGGAATATGCCAGTGACAACAAAGAACATTTGACCAACCCGATCTTATATTGGGAAACAGCCAAAGCAGTTCTCCGTGGCAGGATCACATCATATGTGGCCGCCAGAAGGAGAACAGCCCATGAGAAATACCAGGCAGAAATGACCAAAGTCAGAGAAAAATACAAAACATACCTAAGGCACCCCAGCAATTCAAATAGAGAAGCATGGCTAGACACTAAGCGTAAGGGAGATCTGTGGTTCAAGCTACAAGCAGATCTCCAGAAACCATATACAGCTCTTACTTTCCATAAATTTGGCGAAAAAACAGGTAAATTGCTAGCTAATATTGCCAGACAGAAAAGACTAGCACAGGAACCACGACAAATGAAAAACACACAAGGAACGTTTACTAGTGATAGAGCAGACATAAACAAGCTGTTCTGGGACCACTTTGCGGATTTTTACAAGTCAAAATTAACTAACCCTTCCAACATAGCAAATGCACTGGCAGATTTGCCGCTGTGCAGATTGACCCTGGAACAGATTGAAGAACTAAATAGAACTTTAACTACACAAGAAGTCAAAGAGACTATAAAAAACCTTTCAAATCAGAAAACGCCAGGGCCAGACGGCTTAACAGCCGAATTTTTTAAAATCCTCCAGCTGGAAATAGGTGAACCCCTCACAAAAGTATAAAACAAAATCCTAGATGAAACTAATTACCCTGAAACGGGGAACATGGCGTACATAAAACTCCTACCAAAGGAAGGAAAAGATCTGAGTGATGTAGGGGCATATAGGCCTATATCACTACTAAACCAAGATGTTAAAATACTGTCTAAAATCTTGGCTGACAGGTTGTCCTGCGTAATGCCCGGCTTAATACACGAAAGCCAAGTAGGCTTCATGAAAGGGAGATCCGGAGTTACTAACATACGAAGAGTTCTGACCGTGTTAGAACATGCCAGAGCTTACCCAGATACCTTCAAATCATCAGCAATTTTGATGTTAGATGTGGAAAAGGCTTTTGACAACGTGGAGTGGGATTGGCTGCAGGGGGTTATGGACAATATGGGATTCAAGGGTACCTTCATGAATGCAATTAGAGCAATGTACAAGGAACCAAAAGCATGCATAGCAACCACAGGATTTGTATCGGCCCCCTTTTTAATACAAAAAGGCGTAAGGCAAGGATGCCCATTATCCCCCTTACTATTTAATATTGCCCTAGAGCCCTTGGCAATAACCTTACGAGCACATATAGCTGGCATCAAAATAGAAGAAGTGCAGGTACAACAGGCAATCTTTGCAGACGACCTATTGTTATTCCTAAGGGACCCGCGTTCACAGATGTCTCAGGTCTTTCAGATTCTTCAAGAATTTGAGAAACTATCAGGCCTCAAAATAAATAAAGAAAAATGCGAACTCATGCCGCTATCTAAACGGGCAAATGTGCAAACCTGGGCAGGACTAGGGGTAAAACTATCCACCACCTACATCAAATACCTGGAAATCAAAATACCAAGGGATCCCACCCAACTTTATACCCTAAACTATACCCCGCTTTTTAGCCAAATTGTAACACAACTAGAAAAATGGACCACTCTGCCCCTGGGAATAGCAGGTAGAGTGGCTCTGATAAAAATGTCCACGATGGGGAGACTTCTGTACCCCCTGCAGACAATCCCGCTCCTCTTACGCCATAAGGATATCAAACTCATTGAGATAGCATTCACAAAATTCATCTGGAGAGGAAAAAAGCCCAGGGTAGCACTAACAAAACTGCAACTCCCTAAAGATTTGGGCGGCCTAAACCTGCCAAACTTACGGAGATACAACCTGTCAGCCTTACTGAGACATGTCCAAGATTGGGTAAAGGGGACGAGTAGGTTTTCAAACACCGCACTAGAGACAGAAATAGCCAAACCCTGGTCCCTACTAGGCCTTCTGCATTCAAAACTAGCTGAAATACCTGTACGTCTGAAACAAAATGTAATATTCCGGGATACAATGATAACCTGGAAGGCTGTACGCAAACTACTTAAACTCCCTTACCGCGTTTCAAAATACATGCCCATCTGGGGAAACCCTCACTATCCTGCTAGCATTTCCCAAAAGCAATTCTCAGACTGGGATCAAAAGGGGATATCCAAGTTAGGTAATTTACTAAATATAAAGACGGGAAAATGGTTCACATTCAGTGAACTTAGAGTCAAATATGATATAAATAAAAATGATTTTCTCCCATACATGCAAATTAAATCACTGGTTCGGTCTCACATAACACATATAGAAAGCATAGCCCTACCGGATGCATTCGACAACCTAATTAACCCAGGAGGCCCGGTACGCTCCTTAGCAGAATTCAATGTGAGTCTAAGCAGGAATGATGAGGCCAGGGATATTAAATCCACCTACAAATCATGGAGAAAAGATTTCAATGAAGAAACTATTGAGGAACATATTATCCAGGGGTTTAATACTTTTAGAGATAATATCAAAAATGAAGTACATAGAACCTCACAACTAATGTTTATACACAGAGCAAAATATGCTTTTAACATCAAATACCGTAATCCCCCTAGCTACTATGTTCCTGCCTGTCCTAAATGCAAATTCCCAGATGCAGGTTTGACTCATTGTGTGTGGGAGTGTTTTGTGGTGGATCATTTCTGGACTAGAGTTGTATCATATGCAAACGCTATATGCGAGAAAACTATACTCAAAGACGCGAAATTATGCTTGTTTAACTATCATAATGGAGAAGGAGATAATGGCAACACCAAACCATCGGCACTATACCATATCATCCTAGCAGCAGCTAGAAGAGTCATTTTCCAAGTTTGGATAACCCCACAACACCCCACTATCTCACTGCTAAAAAAGGAACTAGCACAACTCTTCTTGATTGAAAAATTGCACACGTTACAAGCAAAAGACAAAAGGACCAAAAGTTTCTTCAAAGTCTGGAAGAAATACATCCAAGGAACTTTTACACAACCTGAAATTAATCTACTTATGGGATCTTTTGTTTGGACTAAATGGTACCTGTTAGAGCAGATAGGAGGAACTCTAGGAAATCTGGAGTTCAAACCAGGAGAACCAAACCATACCCCCTGGTCACAGCAAGAAAACGCTGAGGTTGGCAGGCTTTTACAAAATGGCACAACATGAAATGTTGAATGTTCTGTATAGACCTTTACTTTATCTTATTCTACTTTAGGTTTCAGGAATGTATTTAAGCACCTTGCAGCATGCAGAATTCACACCAAGAGAGAAGGGGTTTGGGAGAGGGGGGGGGGGAGGGTTGTCTGAATCTAAGGGTTTTTAGTGGGGGGAGGGGTTCGGGAAGGCCTTCTCATAAGGCGGTTTAATAACCATAAAGGACCATACAGTGGCTGTCTCTATATAATCGGAATATGTTTGATTGTGTTCCCTGCGTGGAGCGGTTGATTTCAGAGACCCAAACACTGTAGTTTTTTGTATGGAAACATGCTGGAAATTCGAAATAAAATATTTTTGAAAAAAAAAAAAGCGCTCAGAAGCACTCTTGGTGTGCACCAGCCTCCTTCATTCACCTTTGTTTCCCTCTTTTCCTAGTGCTGGCTGGCTGTGTCTTCTTGTCATGCAGGAAAGCTAAATAAAAGTGCAATCCTGGTGAGGCAAATATCTTCTTCCCTCTCTTTCAGCTTTTCTCTCCTCATTATTTCTCTGCATAAGGGCTCAGACACACTATAAGGTAGCGAAAGCGTGTGTGTGTGTGTGTGTGTGTGTGTGTATAGTGTAGTGTGCAGTGTGCGTGCATGTGTATAGTGTGTGTGTACTGTGCGTGTGTATAGTGTGTGTGTATATAGTGTGTACTGTGTGTGTATGTGTGTATAGTGTGTGTGTGTGTATGTACAGTATAGTGTGTGTGTGTTTGTATAGTGTGTGCGTGTGTATAGTGTGTGTGTAGTGTGCGCATGTGTATAGTGTGTGTGTACTGTGCGTGTGCATAGTGTGTGTGTATATAGTGTGTACTGTGTGTGTATGTGTGTATAGTGTGTGTGTGTGTATGTACAGTATAGTGTGTGTGTGTTTGTATAGTGTGTGCGTGTGTATAGTGTGTGTGTAGTGTGCGCATGTGTATAGTGTGTGTGTATGTATAGTGTGTGTGCACGTGTGTATAGTGTGTGTGCATCCGTGTGTATATAGTGTGTGCATGTGTATAGTGTGTGTGTGTGTGTGTGTGTGTGTGTATGTATAGTGTGTGTGGTGTGTGTGTATAGTGTGTGTGGTGTGTGTATAGTGTGTGTGTGGTGTGTGTGAGTGCATGCCGCAATAAGTACATTTTACAGCCAGGGTAAGAGACTACTGGCTGCTAACAGGCCGGACTCTCTGAGAGGCGGGAGTCCTGGTTGCAGCTGACACCTGGTGGAATGGTGTTACTGTTAGTACAGTTAGACCGAGCACTCAGGGAGAGTGACAGCTTGGGTGGTCGGGCAGGCCAGGTCGGCAACACACGAGCAGATCAGGTACAGAGAGAGAGAGACTGATTCGGTAACCGGGTACAAGCAGGGTCTGGCAACAGGTGGACAGATATGCAGAGGTACCGAATCAGAAAGCAAGAGAAAGGTCGACAGAGCAAATGGTCATAACATATAAGTACAACAAAATCCTAGACTGGGGTGTGAGTTCCTTGGTCTCGACACCCTGGAACTAGTCTAGAGTATAACGCAGTAATAGCACAGTGTTCCTAATCTTGAGTGTGTGGTCCTTGGTCACAACACCCTGGAACTGGTCTAAAGTATAACACAGCAATGACACAGTATTCCTAAGCTTGGGTGTGAGGTCCTTGGTAACAACACCCTGGAACTGGTCTAAATGATAACACAGCAATGACACAGTATCCCTAAGCTTGGGTGTGAGGTCCGTGCTCACAGCACCCTGGAACTGGTCTAAAGTATAACACAGCAATGACACAGTATCCCTAAGCTTGGGTGTGAGGTCCGTGGTCACAACAGTGACACAGAGGTGCCTGGCTCTTCTACTGACCACATATGCTATTGCTCAGTTGTTATTGCCTGATGAGGCGGGATCAATCCTGCGAAATGCGTTGCATATTTGGGGTTCATAAATAAAATATATTGACTGTCTTTACCACAGTCGTTGTGTGTCTACTTGGAGGAGGTAAGTCCACCACTACCTCCTCTATTTACCAAGAATTTGGTTTTTAAGCTCATTTAGCTTCCTTTTATCCTTTTGGCGCCTTTGTTCTCCTGCATAATATTGAGTCCACCCTGGGTGGAGGGTTGAACCCCCTTTTTTCTCATCTACAGAGAGCGACTTCTTATTCCTGAGTGGGGTCAGGAAAATCTCCCCACCTGCCTTTACAGTGGTTGCCTAATGGTAACCCTGGTTTGTGAGTATTAATATTTACTCTATTTAATAACCATTTACCAGTACATATTACACTATTGGGGCTCTTGGTGTTCCTTGTTTTTAAAGTATAACACAGCAATGACACAGTATCCCTAAGCTTGGGTGTGAGGTCCGTGTTCACAACACCCTGGAACTGGTCTAACATATAACACAAACGTAATCTGGCGTGTGAATTCCCAGGTCCTCCTGGTTCTAACACACTGTGAGATCTGACTGGTCTGAGTGCTCACACGTTAGTATTCGCAACGGCAGACAACCAACAACTGACAGGCAAGAAGTATACATAGTGCAGCGCTCCTCAGCGCCGCTCAGTCCCACTCAGCCAATCACCCACTGCGCTGGGATAAGCTGATCGTCCTGATCAGCTGATCCCTCTCCTATTGGCATAAAGGTTCTGCCTCCTAGCGCGCGCGCGTGTAGCTCTCCATCTGTGTGCACTACTAGGCTCAGACAAACCAGATGCATGCTGTTGTGCGGAAACCGCCAGTCTGAACGCGGAAACAGCCGCCCCGCTGTCAGTCCGCGTGGCGGTGTTTCCGCAATCCATTACAGTACCCCCCCTTCCTGAGGAGTGGACTCCGGACACTTCCCACCAGGCTTCCCAGGATGTAAGTCATGAAATTCTTTCTTCGGGCCTGATTCACAAAGTGGTGCTAACAGTTAGCACCCTGGTGAAAAGCTCTTTATCACGCCTAAACTCAGTTTAGGCATGATAAGTTTAGGTGTGATAAGTTTAGGCATGATAAGTTTAGGTGTAATAAGTTTAGGCATGATAAGTTTAAGCACCAACTGCGTTAGCACCGCAATGCACAGCTGATCAAAAGTTTTGCGCTAGCAAAGTCTTAATGGCGCTGCTTTGTGTGCGGGACTTTGCACGCTATTTACACTTATCTAAACTTAGCATGCCTAAACTTATCACACCTAAACTTATCACGCCTAAACTGGCTTTTCACCAGCGTGGTGCAATGGTTATCACGCCTAAAGTCTCTAACTGGGTTAGCACCGCTTTGTGAATCGAGCCCTTTAATTCCTCCGCATGCATGCGGGAATCTGGCACCCAAGATCTTTCCTCCACACCATATCCTTTCCAGTGGACCAGATACTGTACGGAATTCTGCTCTAAGCGAGAGTCCAGGATCTTTTCAATCTCATATTCTGGTTGGTCATCAACCAACACAGGGGGGGGAGAGGAATCCACGTGCACCGCTGGCTTCAATAGAGACACATGGAATGATCTCACACCTCTTATACTGGCTGGGAGATCAATCGCGTAAGTGACATTATTAATTTTCTTGGACACTGGGAATGGTCCTATAAATCTAGGACCCAGTTTGGGTGACAGCTGCTTCAAGGCCAAATGCCGAGTGGATACCCACACCAAATCTCCTGGAGAGAACTTCCACTCTACGGACCGCCTTTTATCTGCCTGTCTTTTCTGGTTTTGGAAAGCTTTCCCCAGGTTCCTCTTAACCATTCCCCAAATCTCCTTTAAAGCCCTCTGCCAATCCTCCAGAGCCGGGAACGGTGTAGATGCCACCGGCAATGGAGAAAACTTAGGTGATCTTCCCGAGACTACCTGGAATGGGGAAAATCCTGAAGAGGAGCTTTTCAGGTTGTTGTGCGCAAATTCTGCGAACGGCAAGAATTTTACCCAATCGGATTGCGCATCTGCAACATAACATCTGAGAAACTGTTCTAGGGATTGGTTAACTCTCTCGGTCTAGCCATTGGTCTGTGGGTGGTAGCCTGATGAGAATGCAAGGTCCATATCCAGCTGATGGCAAAAGGCTCTCCAAAACTTAGAAACAAATTGGACTCCCCAATCTGAAACTACATTTTCCGGAATACCATGCAGCCGGAAAATGTGCTGGATGAAGAGATCAGCCAATTCCTGGGCCGAGGGGAGTCCTTTCAAAGGAACAAAATGAGCCATCTTACTGAATCTGTCCACTACCACCCAAATGACCGTCTTGCCCTCAGACCTGGGGAGTTCACCCACAAAATCCATGGACACATGGGTCCATGGTTCACTTGGGACTGGCAAGGGTTGTAAGGTACCAACAGGGGCCTGACGAGAGGGTTTACTCCTAGCACATACTGCACACTCTCTTACAAAGTCCTTACAATCTGTTGCCAATGTAGGCCACTAAGCACATCTGGCCAGTAAATCCTGAGTTCTGGTGGCCCCGGGATGACCAGCATTCTTGTGGGAATGAAACAGTTGCAAGAGTTGGAGACGGAAAGGCAGTGGCACAAACATGACCCCATCAGGCTTCCCCTCTGGAACATCCTGTTGGTAAGGACTAAGAGTGACTGTCCAATCCTTCCAGGTCTCAGTGGCTGCCAGAACTACCTTCTGAGGTAGAATGGTCTCAGGGGCTGAGGGCTGTACTGTCTCGGGTTCGAAACACCTGGATAAGGCGTCGGCCTTGATGTATTTATTACCAGGGGTATACGTAATTACAAATCTGAATCTTGCAAAGAACAGGGACCACCGGGCTTGACGGGGGCTAAGTCTCTTGGCACCCTCTATGTACTCCAGATTCTTATGATCTGTATAAACTGTGATAGTGTGTTCTGCATCTTCTAGCCAGTGTCGCTATTCCTCAAAAGCTAATTTGATGGCTAAAAGCTCCCGGTTGCCTATGTCGTAGTTTTTCTCTGCGGGTGAAAACCTACGAGAAAAGTAGGCACATGGGTGGAGTTTGCCCTGCAAGCCTGATCTCTGAGACAATACAGCTCCCACCCCCACCTCTGAAGCATCAACCTCTATGATAAAGGGAAAGGTGACATCAACATGTCTCAATATAGGTGCGGAACAGAACAGTTTTTTCAGTGTAGAAAAGGCAGCATGAGCCTCTGCTGACCAGTGGTGAGTATCAGCCCCTTTCTTGGTGAGACTGGTGAGGGGTGAGACTATTGTAGAGTACCCCTTTATGAACCTCCTGTAGTAGTTGGCAAAGCCCAGAAATCTCTGGAGTGCCTTCAGTCCTACAGGCTGAGGCCACTCCAGGACAGCAGAAACCTTCCCTGGATCCATTGAGAGGCCAGATGTAGAGATAATGTACCCCAAGAAGGCAACCGAGGTCACTTCGAAGAGGCATTTCTCCAGTTTGGCATAAAGCAGATTCTGTCTTAACTTCTCTAGAACAAACTTAACATGCTTGCGGTGTTCCAAGAGGTTGGAAGAAAAGATCAGTATATCATCCAGATAGACCAAGACGAACTTCCCCAACACCTCCCTGAATACCTCATTAATCAACTCCTGGAAGACAGCCGGAGCATTACACAACCCGAAGGGCATCACCAGATACTCGTAATGCGTGTTAAAGGCCGTCTTCCATTCGTCACCATCCCTAATACGAACTAGGTTGTATGCACCTCTCAGATCTAGCTTCAAGAAAATCTTGGCGTTGGTAACCTGAGTGAATAAATCGTCAATCAAGGGTAAAGGATAACGATTTTTCACTGTGATCTTGTTTAAGCCTCGATAATCAATGCAGGGACGAAGGCCTCCATCCTTTTTTTTTTTACAAAAAAGAATCCTGCCCCTGCTGGTGAACGGGAGGGACGGATGAACCCCTTAGCCAAGTTTTCTCTGATGTATTCCTGCATAGCTAGTTTCTCAGACCCAGACAGATTATAGAGGTGACCCCTGGGAGGCATACAACCAGATCTCAAATCGATGGGACAGTCGAAGGTACGGTGGGGGGGGGGGGGGGAGTTTATCTGCCGATTTGGGACAGAACACGTCTGCAAATTCTGCGTATTGTTTTGGCACACCTTTAATCTGAATCTTGGTGTTACCCACGGTTACTTTCGCTAAACAATGATGAGAACAATGGGTAGACCAGCTCGTTAGCTGACCTAAAACCCAATCTATCTGAGGGGAGTGAAGTTGTAACCAGGGCATGCCAAGAATGACGGTGGAGGTTGCTATACGCAGGACCAGAAATTGCAGATTCTCCTTATGTAGCACCCCAACACTGAACCTCAAATCCGACGTTCGAGACAGAGGATGTCTACTTTGCAGAGGAGAGTCATCTACAGCAGTGACCAAAACCTGTTGGTCTAATGGGAGTATAGGAATTCCCAAATTTTTTGCAAACTCTTAATCTATAAAAAGTTAGCCGCTGAACCAGAGTCTACGAAAGCTTCAGTGGCAACAGTCTGGCCCTCCCATGTGACAGAACAGGGAAGGAGCAAACGATTGTTGTTTAGAGGTAAAGACTGCGCGCCTAGGGTATTGCCTCTGACTACACCAAGGCGGCAGTGTTTACCGACTTTTTGGGACAATTCTGCACTTTATGACCCTCCTCTGTACAGTATAAACAGAGCTGTTCTGTTTTCCTGCAATTCCTCTCCACCCGTGTCAATTTGGACTGTCCAATTTGCATTGGCTCTGGCGGAGGTGAGACGGGTGGAGGAGAGGCGTAGGAGACATATCTCACAGTGTTCTTACCGCGGGTTTGTTTCTGATACCGTAAACGGCTATCAACCCGTATTGCTAAAGCGATTGCCTCATCAATAGTTTTTGATTCAGCTGCATAGACTTCTACCGGATCCTTGCCTTGACGCAAGGTCTTAAGCTTCCGCTCAGCAGTAGAGGCAATGTCCGGATCATCATAAATTATGGCCATGGCCTTAAAAAATTCTTCAACTGACGTTAAAGCCTCATGCCCAACCTGCAGGCTTTATGCCCAAGTTTGAGAATTCCCTGACAAAAGGGTCTTAATAAGTGTAATTCTCTGTGCCTCAGTTCCTGATAAATTGGATCTCAGTTCAAAATACGACATTACTCGATTTTTAAAGTTCTGAAAGTTAGATCTATGACCAGAAAACCTTTCGGGTACAGACATGCGTAAATCTGTAACTGGAGGGGATCGCACTGCGTTCACAGCCATCTGAAGGACCTGTATGGACCCAGACAAGGCAGTGATCTGGGTCTGATGACCGTCCAGCACTCTGATGAAATTCTCCACCGAGGTGGTGAGTGCATCAAGACGGCTGTGGAGTGCGTCCATTTTGTTTTTCAGGTCTGCCGTTCTGTAACGGTTGGTGTCAGCACACAGAGAGAATCTGATCGTTGATGATCTGCAGAATCATCAACAATACAGATGTATACTTGATTATGGATGATCTGCAGAATCACCAATAATACAAGTATGACTAACCTCTGGACACCTAATGAGTAAAGTGCTAGATGAACTGAAGGCTATCTCCCGAGGAGCGGGAGATGTAAACGGCTCGGCCAAGAGCCACTTGAGGGGCAGGTGGCCCTGGGCAGTGCAGAAACTATCTCCTAGATAGTGAGGACCTGGTAACCAGGGATAAGGATATCAGATGGTAAACTGTACCGCAGCCAGGGTAAGAGACTACTGGCTGCTAACAGGCCGGACTCTCTGAGGGGCGGGAGTCCTGGTTGCAGCTGACACCTGGTGGAATGGTGTTACTGTTAGTACAGTTAGACTGAGCACTCAGGGAGAGTGACAGCTTGGGTGGTCGGGCAGGCCAGGACGGCAACACACTAGCAGATCAGGTACAGAGAGAGAGAGACTGATTCGGTAACCGGGTACAAGCAGGGTCTGGCAACAGGTGGACAGGTATGCAGAGGTACCGAATCAGAAAGCAAGAGAAAGGTCGACAGAGCAAATGGTCATAACATATAAGTACAACAAAATCCTAGACTGGGGTGTGAGTTCCTTGGTCTCGACACCCTGGAACTAGTCTAGATTATAACGCAGTAATAGCACAGTGTTCCTAAGCTTGAGTGTGTGGTCCTTGGTCACAACACCCTGGAACTGGTCTAAAGTATAACACAGCAATGACACAGTATCCCTAAGCTTGGGTGTGAGGTCCTTGGTCACAACACCCTGGAACTGGTCTAAATGATAACACAGCAATGACACAGTATCCCTAAGCTTGGGTGTGAGGTCTGTGGTCACAACACCCTGGAACTGGTCTAAAGTATAACACAGCAATGACACAGTATCCCTAAGCTTGGGTGTGAGGTCCGTGGTCACAACACCCTGGAACTGATCCAATGACACAGTATCCCTAAGCTTGGGTGTGAGGTCCGTGGTCACAACACCCTGGAACTGGTCTAACATATAACACAAACGTAATCTGGCTAAGTGTGAATTCCCAGGTCCTTCTGGTTCTAACACACTGTGAGATCTGACTGGTCTGAGTGCTCACACGTTAGAATTCGCAACGGCAGACAACCAGCAACTGACAGGCAAGAAGTATATATAGTGCAAAGCTCCTCAGCGCCGCCCAGTCCCACTCAGCCAATCACCCACTGTGCTGGGATCAGCTGATCGTCTTGATCAGCTGATCCCTCTCCTATTGGCATAAAGGTTCTGCCTCCTAGCGCGCGCACGCGTAGCTCTCCATCTGTGTGCACTACTAGGCTCAGACAAACCAGACGCATGCTGCTGTGCGGAAACCGCCGGTCTGAACGCGGAAACAGCCGCCCTGCTGTCAGACCGCGCAGCTGTGTTTCCGCAATCCATTACAGACCCTCACTGATAGGAAATTACAATTATAAAACACTTTACTAATAGAAAATGGCTTCTGAGAGCAGGGAAGAGATTAAAAAAAAGGGTCAATAGTTCATAGACTTTAGCTCTGGCATACTTCAATAAATGTGTAATTGCGATAAAACAGTAAAAAAAACTTTAAAAAGTGTATTTAAATATTAAATAAAACTGTGTAATATATTAAAAAGTCATTTTTAGGAGAAGGGTTTATTTAATTCGTTTATTTTCACCTCGGGTGTCCTTTAACCATTTCAGCCCGCGGGTATTTTTTCACCTTATGGATGAGAGGAATTTTCCCATTTCTGCGCTCCTCCCTTTCATTCCCCAATAACTTAATCACTACTTTTCACAAAGAAATGATCTATACCTTGTTTTTTTCTGCCACCAATTAGGCTTTCTTTGGGTGGTACATTATGCTAAGAATTACTTTATGCTAAATGCATTTTAACGGGAATAATTAAGAAAAAAATTGAAAGAAAATCATTATTTCTCAGTTTTCGGCCATTATAGTTTTAAAATTCCACATGCTACCATAATTATAATCCACACATTTAATTTGCCCATTTGTCCCGGTTATTGCAGCATTAAAATTAAATCCCTAGTATAATGTATGGAGACAATATTTTATTTGGAAATAAAAGTACATTTTTCAGTTTTACATCCATCGCTAGTTTTTATCCCATGAATTTATAATAATATGCCCTCGTGACATACGTATTCATTTTGTTCTATTGCCTAAAGTCAGTAGATGTAATTTTACTATTTGGCCACCAGATGTCCCCGCTGAGCAAAATCCTATGTAGCGTACAAGTACGCTACATAGAAAACAATGTGTTGCTACATTGTTACTAGAAGTCCTGCGACGAGATTAATGAATAGTTCAAAAATCTAACGATCGGGCGGCGGACAGCAATTCACTTTTTCTCCTGCAATATCTCCTAGGAGATAATTTCATATTCTCTTTAAAATAACTTTTAAAGGACTTATGAGGCCAAAACCTGTAAAAAAGTAAAGTACCTGCATGTTCTTTAAATGCACGGAGGACGCCATCCGCGCCCTCTGTGCAGTTCCGCCGGGTCACCTTAGTGACATCGCTTCGCCGTGCACTCGCAACCCCACAGGCCGGGTCGGGCTCTCCAGCCACTCCTAATATGGCCGCCAGAGCTGGCCGCGCCTGCGCAGTCCGCACAGTCTGCCACGAGTGCGGCTGCGCAGCTCTAGGACCAACCCCTCCGAACCACGCACTATCGCGTGGATCGGGGGGTTGGCCCTAGAGCTGCGCAGCCGCACTCGTGGCAGTGCGGGCTGTGCAGGCGCGGCCAGCTCCGGCGGATATATTAGGAGTGGCTGGAGAGCCCGACCCGGCCTGTGGGGTCGCGAGCGCACGGGGGAGCGATGTCACTAAGGGGACCCGGCGGAACTGCACGGAGGGCGCGGATGGCGTCCTCCGTGCATTTAAAGAACATGCAGGTACTTTACTTTTTAACAGGTTTTGGCCTCGTAAGTCCTTTAAGCATTTTGCAATTGAAAAAAGTACCCCACAGTTGGTGAAAAATTACAATCATAAAAATGTTGAGGATTTTCTTGCTTGCTGGTGGTTTAAAAGGCATTTTATGACAAGTTTTGAAAATATCACCTAGGAGAAAAGTGAATTGCATATAGTCCCAGGGCACATATGCAATTCTCTTTATCTCCTAAGTTTTCTCCTAGGTGATAATTTTTCAGCTTCTCTTTAAAATTAATTTTCAGCATTTTGCAATTAAAAAAGTACCAAAAGTAGTAGAAAAAGTACTATCAAAATTATTTTGTGTATTTTCTTGCTTACTGGGGGTGTAAAAGGCATTTTATTAACATGGTGTGAAAATGTCAACGTGGAGAAAACTAAGGAGAAAATGGGAATTGCATATGGGCCCAGCTGAGGTTTTATACTACAAAAGAAAAGCCTTTTAGCCTATTGTATGGCTCTGATACAGTTCTGTATAATGCCCAAAGAAGAAACTTAATGTTTCAAAAGCTTGCAATAAACCATCTAAAAAGTTTAAAACATGAGGAGGCAGTGTTGGACTTACCTCCTCTAAGCAGACACAAAAATTACCAATGTGTTTGTCAAATAGAACAAATTTATTTACATACTCCAGGGGACAGTGCAACGCGTTTCGCAGGTTTGATCCCGCTTCATCAGGCAAGAACGGAGTGTGACAGAGGTGCCTGGCTCTTCAACTGACCACATATGCTATTACTCCGTTGTTATTGCCTGATGAAGTGGGATCAAACCTGCAAAACGCGTTGTCACCTGGAGTATGTAAATAAATTTGTTGTATTTGACAAACACATTGGCAATGTTTGTGTCTGCTTAAAGGTGGTAGCTCCACCACTGCCTCCTCATGTTTTAAACTTTTTTAGATACTTTTATCCTTCTGGCGCCTCTGTATACATACTATGCTATATCCAATCCACCCCTGGTGGAGGGGTGTTACCCCCTTTTTTCTTCATCTACGGAGAGCGACTTCTTAATCCTGAGTGGGGTCAGGTCTAATCTCCCCACCTGCCTATACAGGGTTTGCGTTTGAGGTAACCCAGCTTTGTGAGTATAGCTTATTACTCTATCATACTTCATTTTAACTACCAGTGCATACCACTATATTGGGCTCTTGGTGTCCCTAATAAACCATGTACAGTTAGTCATCAAAGGTGTTACCTGAATCAATGTTTGTTGATTTGATTTCTGCATTTCTGCTCCTCTGCTAACACCAGACCACACTTTACTTCCTGGTTGGCTTGAATTTTTTTAAATTCAGGATATCCCCAAATCCTTTTTTATTTAATTTTTTTAAAGGTACACTATCACGAAGAATTGTAAAATTTAAAATGCATAAATATAAATGTACATTTCTCCCAGAGTAAAACACACTATAAATTAATTTTTCCTATGTTGCTTTCACTTATGGTAGGTAGTAAAAAAGCTTACAGATCTGAAAGATTTTGGACTAGTCCTTCTCCTCATGAGGGATTTTCAGTATTATCTTTATTCTCTACAAAAGCACTACCTTGAAAGGATTTATACAACAATGCCAACTAGCTTCCCTACTTCTTTGCACACTATTTTGGCAGATGAACTGAGCAACTGCTGTTCAGTGAGTTGTTTTGTAAATAAAGAAATAACAGAATCCCCCATGAGGAGATGGGTTAGTCCAAACCCTGTCAGATTTTACTATCTATTGTAAGGGACAGCAACATAGGAAAGTAGTAATTTATAGTGCATTTTATTCTGAGAAAATTTTACTTTTTATATGTCTGCATTTTAAATTTTACAACTTGTTGCGATAGCGGCTGTCAAACCAGCAGGCAAAGAAAAGCTGAGAAAAAATGCCCAGTATTGTGCTTCTAGATGCATAAACTTGGCTTTCTTACTGACTTGGATTCTAAGTTATTTGGCACAACTCATTTTGTGAACTTTTCTGCATTCCAGAGACTGAGGAGGTATTTTATTGATAAGGTACAAAAACATCCCCTGTGAGACAAGTCAGAAAAAAAGTTTACTGGATCAGGACTAAAGTGCCAATGGCTGCACTCTTTTCTCTAGGCTTCATAAACTGGCCAAAGGGCTGGAACCCACAGGAGCGCTTTTGGCAGCGTTTTGGCAGCACTGCGATACGCTAGCAGTTTGCCAAAACGCTGGGCTAATATTAATGGATGGGGCAACTTCCGCAGGAGCGTTTGCGTTTCTCAGAAACGCAAACGCAGGACGTGCAGCATTATGGGAGCGTTAGCGCTTCAATGTAAAGTATTGAACCGCTAGCGGAAACGCTCAGCAAAACCTAAACTGAGCGGTTTTGCTAGCGTTTTGCGGTTCAGCACACTGTAACAAAATGAAAAATAATTCACAGGACCAATCAGGATAAAAACGCAAAACGCAAAACGCTGGGCAAAAAAATACAATGTTGCAAAACACGACCAAAAACGCGCATGAATCTGCTTGCAAACCGCTCAGACAAAACGCTAGCGGTTGCGGTTTGCGTTTGCGGATTTCAGTGGGTTCCAGGCCAAACTCTTGCTTCTAGTCCCCATACACTGCAGCTGTACACGTCCTCATTTCAGCCACACAAGTGCTCTCTAGAGAGTCAGATTAGCGAATATGAAAGCAATTAAAATCATTGGCAAGTTATTTATGGTACGGAGGTGAGGGGATTGCTGGACAGCACAAAACAAGTGCAAGGAAGGGATAAGAACACTTTTGTCTGGGGCGAGCTCTCCAGATGTTTGCAGCTCACGTCTGGCAAGCAGAAACGCTTCGACTTTGCAGGTGTTATTTTGATGAGGTCAGGGTCAGCTGAGTACGAGGGGACAAGAAGCAATTTCAAATGCCAAGCCTTCAAACTGTGACTAAACAGAAGACCTGTGCTACAACGTGTGTGATATATATATATATATATATAGATATAGATATAGATAGATATAGATATAGATAGATATAGATATATATATACATACACACACACACACACACACTCATTTATATATCATAAATCACAAATAAATGAAAGAAGCTAATAAGTAAGCTGTAGGTAATTAGGTATTAGTTCAGTAATAAATGTATTAAAGGAGTTATCAAGGCATAATAAATGAAAATAAGTGCTACTTACCCGGGGCTTCGTCCAGCCCCAATCTCCCAGCACGTCCCTCGCCGCAGCCCTGCAGTCAGCCGTTCGCCGCCGCTGCCTACCGGTCCCCGGCGATGACGTCAGGCCAACCTTTAGGTCGGCCTGTACTGCGGCCATGCGAGCGGCGCTGTTAATCACCGCCACGTGGACCGGAGCGTACTGCGGTACATGCTGGGAGCTTGGGGCGCCCCTGATGAGTCACGCGTGGTGACGAAACGCGTAGGGTGGAGCCGGAGGACAACCAGGAAGCACGCCAGGACGCGAGAGGCGGGGAACTAGGCGGCGGAGGAACGGTGCAATCTTCAGGCCTACCTGTGAGGCACGGGGGAGAGCCCGTTAAACACTCTAAACGCCAGACTATCTTGCATGCTTGTGAGTAGTTTTTTATTCAATAAATCTGTTAACTTTTACGGAGTTACGCTATGGACTCTTTTCATCTATGAGGCACACTGAGGAAATACAGCCTGCTAAGGACTAAGAGTGAGACAAGATCTTCAGCTTGAAGTACAACACATTGGCTATCCGGCAGCAGATCGTTAAGGAATACATCAGAGCCTACTTTGACCAGTCTCACAGTGGTCAATTTGGACAGGTGAGTGCGGTCCCACAAGGGGGCTCTGTATGACTGATATTATGGTGAAACCCCTCCCACAAGAAACTCTGAGGACCGTGGTACTCCTGGCAGCTTCCTGTCTGTGAACCTTGTTGCATTGTACTGTTTACAGCTGTTTCCAACTGCCAAAAAAAGCATGTTGCAGCTACATTACCTGCCAACAGTAAAAATGTCACCATGTAATAAATGTCAGAATGTAAATCAGGGATTTAAAAGATTTTACAATGGGCACTGACTAAATCATTTATACATAATTATTGTAAAAATGAAGCACTTTTTTATTACATTATTTTCACTGGAGTTCCTCTTTAAGGCCTCTTTTCCACAAGCAGCTGAAAGGCAGTGGATTCACCACCTGTTAGCTGCTCCCGTCTACCGGCTGAACCCTTGCTAGAGAACAGCACTGGTGGTGGAAAGGCCCCTCCCCATGTAGTTGCATTTGAACACGGGAAGTATATCAAGTGACCTTGATGAGAGAAAGAGAAACTCAAGAGATTAATACGAGCTCAGTATGGTGTAGTACGTCTGGTATTCGAAGTGGATAATAGAGTAAAAAAAGTGAGTACTCACAAACCAGGGTTGTCAAAAAGCAATCACCTTCAGCATGTGTGAGGAACACTCGCACTCGGGTTGATGACTGGTTTCTCGGCAATGTGGTTGCTCTCTCTAAAAGGAGGGTAAACATGTAGTCGTGCGGAGGGTGAGAGGCGGCCAGTATGTATAAAATGGATGTTAAAATCAAATGTATAAATAAGATAAGGGTTGCTTATCCACTTCACCCCCAGCGGTGCGGATTTCTCCATCCCTTTTTCCACCCTGTTAACACCAAGGGACAGAGAAATCCACACCTGACGCTGCTCCCGCTGCTGTCTGTGCTCCCGCTCGCTCGTCCGCACGCACCCGCGCTCATGCACGCCGCCGCCCGCTCGCTCAGAGATCAATGAACGGGAAGAACCGTTCCCGTTCGTTGATCCAAGCCCCTGCAATGATCAGCTGCTTCTACGAGAAGCAGCGCACTCATTGTGGAAAAAAAAAAACCAGTTTCCCAGCCTCATAACACTTCCTGCTTGCAGGACGCATAAACAAAAAGTTACTGTGGCCATCTTGTGGCCAAATAGTAAAACTACACCCTAAAGCATTTTTCATATAGAAATGCATTAGTTATACACAAAAAATTAACTCATTACCTCCTACACTCCCCATTTGTTTTTTTTTTTGTAATTAAAAAAAAATTACAATTAAAAAAAATACATAAATAGTTACCTTATGGACTGAACAAGAGGGTATAACACTGTCACTTTATAAACTATGGGCTTGTAATTAGGGATGGACGCAAAACTGAAAAAAATGCACCTTTATTCCCAAATAAAATATTGGCGCCAAAGATTGTGATAGGGACATAAGTTAAACGGTTTTATAACCGGGACAAATGGGAAAATACATTTCATGGGTTTTAATTACAGTAGCATGCATTATTCAAAAACTATAAAAGCCGAAAACTGAAAAATAATAAATTTTTTCCCACATTTTTTTCCTATTTTCCCATTAAAACACATTTAGAATAAAATAATTCTTGGCATAATGTCCCACCTAAAGAAAGCCTAATTGGTGGCGAAAAAACAAGATATAGTTCATTTCATTGTGATAAGTAATGATAAAGTTATAGACGAATGAATGGAAGGAGCGCTGAAAGGTGAAAATTGCTCTGGTGCTCAAGGGGTAAAACCCCTCAGTTGTGAAGTGGTTAACCAATGATGAAGGTCTAAGCCTATATAAGCAAAGGAAGTTTATTGCACAAAAAGACAACGGGCCAGATTTATCAAAGCATTACCGACAGTTTTTTCTTCTTAACCACTTGCCGACCGCCCACAGCCGATGGGCGACGGCAAGGGCTGGGCCCAAACGACTGCAATACGCCCATCGGCGGTGGCGGGCGTGGTTATGCGGTGATCGCGTCATTCATGATGCGATCAGCCGTCGGCGACAGGCTCCGCCCCCTCGCGCTGAAACCCGCCGGCCGTTCGGAATCGCCGGCGGGTTACTAGCTGCCCGATCGCCACTGACAAAGCGTATAATAGGCTTTGTAATGTATGCAAAGCCTATTATTCAGGCTGCCTCCTGCCTCGGTGGTCCCAGTGTCCGAGGGACCACCAGGGCAGGCTGCAGCCACCCTAGTCTGCACCCAAGCACACTGCTCTCCCCCCCCCTTCCCTCTGATCGCCCACAGCACCCCTCAGACATTCCCCCCCCTGCCCACCCCCCAGACCACTGTTTGCACCCAATCACCCCCCTAATCACCCATCAATCACTCCCTGTCACTATCTGTCAACGCTATTTTTTTTCTATGGCCTAAACTGCCCCTGCTTCCTCCTGATCACCCCCCCCCCACCCCTCAGATTCTCCCCAGACCCCCCCCCCATGTACTGTATGCCTCTATCCCCCCTGTAATAACCCACTGATCACCTGTCAATCACCTGTCAATCACCCATCAATCACCCCCTGTCACTGCCACCCATCAATCAGACCCTAACCTGCCCCTTGCAGGCAATCTAATCACCAACACCATCAGATCGCCTGCAGATCTGACGTCAGATCACCTCCCAAGTGCATTGTTTACATCTGTTCTCTCCTCTAAACACCCACTAATTACCCATCAATCACCCATCAATCACACCCTACCACCACCTGTCACTGTTACCCATCAGATTAGACCCTAATCTGCCCCTTGCAGGCACCCAATCACCCACCCACACGCTCAGATTTCACTCAGACCCCCCCTTATCAATTCGCCAGTGCATTATTTATATCTGTTCTTCCCTGTAATAACCCACTGATCACCTGTCGAACACCTGTCAATCACCTGTCAATCACCCCCTGTCACTGCCACCCATCAATCAGCCCCTAACCTGCCCCTTGCGGGCAATCTGATCACCCACCCACACCATCAGATCGCCCACAGACCCGACGTCAGATCACCTCCCAAGTGCATTGTTTACATCTGTTCTCTCCTCTAAACACCACCTAATTACCCATCAATCACCCATCAATCACACCCTATCACCACCTGTCACTGTTACCCATCATATTAGACCCTAATCTGCCCCTTGCGGGCACCCAATCACCCGCCCACACGCTCAGATTGCCCTCAGACCCCCCCTTATCAATTCACCAGTGCATTATTTACATCTGTTCTTCCCTGTAATAACCCACTGATCACCTGTCAATCACCTATCAATCACCCATCAATCACCCCCTGTCACTGCCACCCATCAATCAGCCTCTAACCTGCCCCTTGCGGGCAATCTGAACACCCACCCACACCATCAGATCGCCTGCAGACCCGCCATCAGATCACCTCCCAAGTGCATTGTTTACATCTGTTCTCTCCTCTAAACACCCACTAATTACCCATCAATCACCCCCTGTCACTGCTACCTATCAGATTAGACCCCTATCTGCCCCTAGGGCACCCAATCACCCACCCACACTCTCAGAACGTCCTCAGACCCCCACAGACCCCCCCCCCCTGTGTACTGTATACATCTATTCTCCTCTGTAATCACCCGTCATTCACCCGTCATTCACCCGTCATTCACCCGTCATTCACCCGTCATTCACCCCCTGTCACTGCCACTTATCAGATCAGACCCTAACCTGCCTCTTACGGGCAATCTGATCACCCTCCCACACCATCAGATTGCCCCAGACCTACCCTCAGATCACCTCCAAAGTGCATTGTTTACATCTGTTCTGCCATCTAATCACCCACTGATCACCCATCAATCACCCCCTGTCACTGCTACCCATCAGATTAGACCCCTATCTGCCCCTAGGGCACCCAATAACCTGCCCACACCCTCAGAACGCCCTCAGACCCCAGCCCTGATCACCTCGCCAGTGCATTGCTTGCATCTATTCCCCCCTCTAATCACACCTTGAGACACACATCTTGAGACACCTCCTGTCACCACCTGTCACCCCCTAGCACACCTACCCATCAGGTCAGGCCCTAATTTGCCCCGTGTGGGCTCCTGATCACTCAGCCAAACCCTCAGATCCCCCTCATACCCCCTGCCGATCACCTCCCCAGTGCATTGATTGCATCTATTTCCCCTCTAACCACCCCCTGAGACACCCATCAATCACCTCCTGTCACCCCCTAGCACTCCTATCCATCAGATCAGGCCCAATACAACCTGTCATCTAAGAGGCCACCCTGCTTATGACCAGTTACACAAAATTCGCCCCCTCATAGACCACCTGTCATCAAAATTTGCAGATGCTTATACCCCTGAACAGTCATTTTGAGACATTTGGTTTCCAGACTCACGGTTTTGGGCCAGTAAAAATGCCAGGGCAGTATAGGAACCCCACAAGTGACCCCATTTTAGAAAAAAGACACCCCAAGGTATTCTGTTAGGTGTATGTATGACGAGTTCATAGAAGATTTTATTTTTTGTCAAAAGTTAGCGGAAATTGATTTTTATTGTTTTTTTCACAAAGTGTCATTTTTCACTAACTTGTGACAAAAAATAAAATCTTCTATGAACTCACCATACACTTAAAGGAATACCTTGGGGTGTCTTCTTTCTAAAATGGGGTCACTTGTGAGGTTCCTATACTGCCCTGGCATTTTAGGGGCCCTAAACCGTGAGGCGTAATCTAGAAAACAAATGCCTCAAAATGACCTGTGAATAGGACGTTGGGCCCCTTAGCGCACCTAGACTGCAAAATAGTGTCACACATGTGGTATCGCCGTACTCAGGAGAAGTAATATAATGTGTTTTGGGGTGTATTTGTACACATACCCATGCTGGGTTGGAGAAATCTCTCTGTAAATGGACAATTGTGTGTAAAAAAAAATCTAATATTTGTCATTTACAGAGATATTTCTCCCACCCAGCATGGATATATGTAAAAATACACCACAAAACACATTATACTACTACTTCTAAGCACGGCAGTACCACATGTGTGGCACTTTTTTGCAGTCTAACTGCGCTAAGGGGCCCAAAGTCCAATGAGTACCTTTAGGATTTCACAGATCATTTTGAGACATTTGGGTTCAAGACTACTCCTCACAGTTTAGGGCCCCTAAAATGCCAGGGCAGTATAGGAACCCCACAAGTGACCCCTATTTTAGAAAGAAGACACCCCAAGGTATTCTGTTAGGTGTATGACGAGTTCATAGAAGATTTTATTTTTTGTCACAAGTTAGCGGAAATTGATTTGTAGTGTTTTTTTTTCCCAAAGTGTCAATTTCCGCTAACTTGTGACAAAAAAAATCTTCTATGAACTCACCATACTCCTAACAGAATACCTTGGGGTATCTTCTTTCTAAAATGGGGTGACTTGTGGGGTTACTATACTGCCCTGGCATTTTAGGGGCCCTAAACCATGAGGAGTAGTCTAGAATCCAAATGCCTCAGATTGGTGATTGCCAACAGACACAAGACTGAGCAGGACAGAGCACGAGAGTAGCAAAAGACACAGCAAACAAGAACAATCAGAACATCAAGGAAAATAACAAACGCTAGCTAAATGCGAACACCGCACTCATTCGCAACAGCGAACGCGTTTACAACACGATCACCGCGCGTTAGGTGCCCAGTGATAAGCGTGTCACCCTAACTAACCAATGAAACACAAACACGAAATAGAGAACGCGAACGCTTGCTAAACGGTTATCTCACCCAGCCTACAGCAAGCATTCGTACCAGACAAAACAGACAGGTGGGGCTACCAGTAGCAACTGCTGCTCTGGTTAGCACCCCTAAGATAGAATACAGAAGGAAGCACTGCCACTACCACTAGGGCGAATGCAATCCAGACAGACGGAGCAGCCAGTAGCAACCGCAGCTCTGGCCTACACTCCCAGACTGACAGAACGATTTTCTGTCGACCGCCGCTGGCGACAAGACAATTGAGACAGAGAGACAGAACAAGGCAATACAGATAATACAACCTGACTGCACTAAAAGGGATGCCTAGTGCAGTCCCCAGGAATTACTCTAAGATATTCTTTAGCAAACAAGCAAGGCTGATTCTCCAGGAGAGTTTAGCAGGAACAAACTATCATGACCAGCAAGGGATTCTGGGAGAACAAGGTATTTATACTGCAAGCCTTCAAAGGAGGCAGGTAGGCAATTTGCATGACAAGTGTATGCAAATTCCTCAGCAGAGCAACTCTGAAACTTGCAAGGCGAAGACAAGTCTCTTTTCCAGAGACCTGCAGCCCACAGACTTAAGGAATGGTCAAACAGCTGTCTGCCTGTGCAGACAGCTGAGCGGATCATTACATTCTCTTTTCTGTATCAATACAGCAGATGTATTGGTTACCTCAGCAACAGCAATTTCCCTCACACACTGCACTGCCTGAGAAACTCCTCCTATTTTACAACAGTTTAAGAAGGAATCTGAACTACCTAGCGATTTCTTAAGATGTCTGAGACAGTTCTACACGTATTTCTAAAAACCTACTAATATTTTGTCTCAGACACTCTTCATAAATGTCTCCCAATGTGTTTTGTAGGCTAAATTCCAACTTCTTCAGGTCAATAACATGCCAGAATAGCAGCAATTTAAAAGCTCTGAGCAGTAGAGCCCCTATCCCCCCTTGAATTTACTTTGTCTGGATCTTTGTTGAAGAGGTATGGTCATTCAACGGATAGCTGAAGTGGACTTACGGTTATGGTTATTATCTACTAAACTTGGTGTTAGGCCACTTTCACAGTGGCCATTGCGTTGCATTCGCTGTGACAACAGGAACGCAAGGATTCTGACAGCAGCACTGCAGGTTATGCTTGCATTGCGGTCGGTACTGTGAAGAATACAGTCAATGAAAAGAATGCTTTAATTTTAGTGGTGGCGCACTCCATGCAGTGCGTTACGATGCCGCAACCCGTTGTACTGCTGCATTGTGATCATTCATCGCATAGGTGGTGCATTGCAGTGCGGTAAGCAACGTTAGAAAGCAAACGTTACACTGCACCTCAACGCACCACTGTAAAAGTAGTCTTATGGTAAAACTTAATATCTGGGTTTATGGTTACTGGAGGCACCCATGCACTGAGAGACTTCTCACAGTTACTCCCCTATTGCCTGAGGAAAAACGGGCTTGACCGCAAAATGCGTTGCAACAAAGTGGAGTAAAATTCCAATAAAATTGAGTTTTATACTGAAATATACCCATTGTGTCATTTGTTGGAAGGTAAGTCCACCACTGCCTCTTGGCCCGATTTCTGGAAAGGCCACCAAGGCTCGGGCCTTGGATGGCAGTTGGCCATAAGGCGGCTGGACATGGAACAGGAAGGGGCTGCAAATGGAATACAAAGGCTGCAAAATAGGAGCAACACATGGGAATAGGGAGCTGCTGCCCAAGGTTACTGACGGAGGCTTCTGTACATGAATGTTAGACAAGAAAGAGGGGGCTGCACATGGACTGGGGAAGGGGGGGGGGGGGGGTTGCTGCATATGGAAGGGAATCTGCAAGAAGGTTGGCCTAGGGGTGGAAAAAAAGTATAAATCCGACCTTGACCTCCCACTTTTAAAATGTTTTTATTGCATTTTATTATTTCTGGTGCCTCTGTTTATCCTATTTAGTATAAATAGGATACACAAGTATATAAGCGCTTTACAATAAATATTAGTACAGATATGACCAAACAATACACCAAAAAAGATTGAGGTGGAGCGCTATCAGTAATATGAAAACAGGAAAAAAACACAGATAAGCGCTCAGACAGTCGAGTCCTACAATATGCAATGGAGACACCCCTTATATATTCTCAGCTGATCATGCAGATGTATTTGAAGATGGCATCCAGGGTTAAAGACACAAACATATCTCCCCCCAAAGTATAACGACTCACCAGATGGTGCGGCCCACGGGGCCCGTCTGCGCAGCAGGGGTATTGGCCACCCCTCAGCCTCTCTGGCAAGTCTCCACAGAGTCCTTAGGTAGATGAACCTCCAGGAAAAATATGAGAGACGCTTCACATAGCGTAAAAGGGATTAATCCCGTATTTATCAAAAATAAATGTATTTAAAATTGAGCAATGCTCATGATACACTAATACAAATGCGGTATGGGGCTTAGGCCAAGCATGCAGCCAGTGCTCAGAGGCAAGCGCCGGAGAAAAAAAAACTCCGCAATGCAAAAACCCCGCCGCCAGGTTAAAACAAAGATGGCGCCCGTCAGCCAATCACCGTGTCCGGTGACGTCAGACGCAACGCTGCTCCGTAGCTCCATCCTACGCGTTTGGTCGCTATGGCGACTCCTCAGGGGCTACGGAGCCAGTAGAGCAGCGTGTTTAAATAGCGTATGTGGGCATGCGCGCTAGTGGCTGCCTGCTAAATACGGGATTAATCCCTTTTACGCTATGTGAAGCGTCTCTCATATTTTTCCTGGAGGTTCATCTACCTAAGGACTCAGCTGTGGAGACTTGCCAGAGAGGCTGAGGGGTGGCCAATACCCCTGCTGCGCAGACGGGCCCCGTGGGCCGCACCATCTGGTGAGTCATTATACTTTGGGGGGAGATATGTTTGTGTCTTTAACCCTGGATGCCATCTTCAAATACATCTGCATGATCAGCTGAGAATATATAAGGGGTGTCTCCATTGCATATTGTAGGACTGGACTGTCTGAGCGCTTATCTGTGTTTTTTTCCTATTTAGTATAAAGACAAGAAATAGAGCGCACTCAGAGAACCAGTGGTAGGAAAGGCAGGGATGCCTGGAGTAATCTCACCTTAGAAAGTTGCTGGCAAGCCTGTACAGGTTTGTCCAGCGGCTGCGCATGTGTCTCTCTGGCCGGGGACCAGGCTTGGCAGACCTTTTGCCTGATGAAAGGACTTGCCTCCTGAAACGTGCATAGCAAATAAACCTGGTTATACCACACAGCAGCCGCCATAGCTCTTCTTACATGCACTGCTACATTGACAAGTGTTAATCACTACTCCAATTGCCTGCGAGCTGTTTATACAGTCACACAGAGCAACAGGGACATTTGGACACCCCCATTACTGCATAACACTTTGCACTAGTGCAACCTACCATAGCCTGTGGTGTGGCCGCATAGTGTAGAACTTGCACACAGTCCAGGCAGAGACCTGAAAAGACACAACCACGGATTCTAGCTCTGCCTTCCTACGGAGGAGAATCTGGACACTGCCAAGCCTGGTCCCCGGCCAGAGGGACACATGCACAGCTGCAGGACAAACCTGTACAGGCTTGCCAGCAAACTTTCTAAGGTGTGATTACTCCAGGCATCCCTGCCTTTCCTACCACTGGTTCTCTGAGGGCGCTCTATTTCTTGTCTTTATCCTAGATTTCATGGCCACTGAGGTATATTCTTAAAGAGCAGCACAATTACACAAGCCTCACTGCTCGCTCCTTCTAGCCATGGAAGTACCTACCTATACCATTGCATCTGTTTATCCTATAACAGTCAGTTTGTGTACGAGTATGTGCTAAGTTAGGCCTAGTGCACACCAGAGCGGTTCTGCTGCGGTTTGCGATCCGCTTGCGGGTGCGGATCCGCTTGGGTAATGTATTTCAATGGGCTGGTGCACACCAGAGCGGGAGGCGTTTTGCAGAAACGCATACTCCCGGGCTGCTGCAGATTTTGGATTGCGGATGCGTTTCTGCCTCAATGTTAAGTATAGGAAAAACGCAAACCGCTCTGAAAAACGGCAGTTCAGAGCGGTTTGCCAGGCGTTTTTTGTTACAGTAGCTGTTCAGTAACAGCTTTACTGTAACAATACATAAAATCTACTACACCAAAAAAACGCTTCACAAAACCGCAAAATGCTAGCTGAAACGCTACAGAAAAAGAAGAAAAAGCGTTTCAAAATCTGATAGCATTTTGCGGATCTGCTAGCGTTTTTTGGTGTGCACCAGGCCTTAATGTACTGGCTCCCGTGTACCATCCCATGCATCAGTAATGAGCTGGACAGAGCAGATGCACTGGACAAAATGCGTGATCACCAGTAGTCTCTGTAACCAGGGGCGCTTTTAGGCATAGGAGGTACAGGCCATTGCCTGGAGTGCCATTGGTCCTGGGGGCACCATCTTGTTGGATTAAGCACCGCCCCTATACAAAGCCTTGCCCCTGACTAAGCCCTGCCACCATGGGTGTTCTATTACTTGCTTCTGCTGCATCAGCTTAGCGTAAATTGCAGGCAGCTGCCACTATGTCCCTCTGTGCCTTGTGCATCCTTTCCCCCCCCCCTTTGCGCCTCCTTCTGTCCCTTTTGTGCAACCTTCAGTCCCTTGTGCCATGTCAGTCCCTTGTGCCTCCTTCTTTCCCCCGTGTGCTTCTTTCAGTCCCCCTATGCCTTCTCTTGTCCTCTTTTTCTGACCCTTATGGCTTCTTCTGTCCCCCTGTGCCTCCCTATGACCTCCTGTGTGCCTTCTTCAGTCCCCCTGTGCCTCCTTCTGTCCCCCTTTGTGCCTCAAGAAAGTGGAGCCCTGCCTATGTGTATTTTCTGGTGAAACGCTGCCCATATTGCGTATTCTCTGGTGAAATGCTGCTGCATTTACATGTATTTTTCTGGTAAAATGCTGCCACAATAAATGTAATTTCTGGTGAAATGCTGGCGCATTACAATTATTTTCTAGTGAAATGCTGCCGCATTAAGATTATTTTCTAGTGAAATACTGCCGCATTACGATTATTTTCATGGGGGGTGCCGGAGGAGGGGCAGGTGCCACAGGTTTTCTCACCTGGAGTGACGAAATGGCTAGAGGCACCCCTGTCTGTAACTACCATCTGACAGTCTATTTTAGGAAGACTCTGGATTAAAGCTCTGGATTAAAAATGTAAACTTAAATAACGTTTCCCATTTATCTTTGCAATGGATGGAGCTGAAGCGAAGGGATTGTGTTTTTCATAACAGAAAAAAATAATAATCTTCCTTTAATTACTGCTGAGAAAATCACAAGTAAATTAAACATGATTTGAAAGGTTTGGCACCAGGATTCAGGTTGCACTGACTCTTTCTGCACCTGCGTTCTCCATGAATGGTAAGATTCTGCAGTGTGTTTTCCCTAAGAACAGATTGAAATGCGATAAACTAATGAAACAAAGCACAGTCTACTGTGTTGTTGCCAACAATTTGACTTCAAAACTAGGGAAAAGATTGGCTTTTGGCAACTCAGTCAGCCCTCGCCTAAATCATTCCACAAAGTATAAGGCAATAGTAAGCGTTGCTAAAAGGTTTGTGAATTAGCACTGAGTAGCTGCATTCATCCACATGGAGAGCTGATTGTATTTAAAGGACACCTGAACCAAGAGGGACATGGAGGCAGCCATATTTATTTCTTTTAAACAATGCCAGTTACCTGGCATCCTGATAATCTTTTTGGGTGCAGTAGTCTGTGGCTCACACACCAGAAACAAGCATGTAGCTAATCAATCTTCAGTCAGAAACCTCTGATCTGCATGCTTGTTCAGGGTCTTTGGCTAAATGCATTAGAGGCAGAGGTTATTTTTTCCATAGTCAGGCAACTGGCATTGTTTAACCACTTCTCTACCACAGGTTTTCCCCTTTGAAACCAGAGCAATTTTCACATCACGCTCCTCCCATTCATTTGCCAATAACTTTATCTCTACTTGTCACACTGAAATGATCTGTATATTTTTATTTATTTTTTTGTGGGACAAATTAAGCTTTCTCTGGGCTGTACCTTTTGATAAGAATTATTTTATATGCATTTTACCGGAAGGAAAAAGAAAAAAAAATCATCATTTCTCAGCTTTCTGCTATTATAGTTTAAAAATCAAACGCGCTCTAGTTGATAAAACACACCGATTTTATTTGTCCCGGTTATTACAACATTTAAATTGTGTCCCTAGTACAATGTATGGCGATAAAACTTTATTTGGAAATAAAGGTGTATTTTTTTCTGTTTAGTGGTTTTTATACTATAACAATAATTACAAGCCTTTATATACAAAAATAACAGTAATATACCCTCTTGAAACACATATTTAAAAAGCCCCTAAGATAACCACTTATGTATTTTTTTAAATGATGTAATTTTTTAAAATATTTTGTAAGTGTTTTATTTTGGTAATTATGGGGTAGGCATGGAAGGGGTTAAAGAAAATAACATAAAATGTATAACATTTTTCTATTCGATACCGTATAATAGTATATATGGGTGTATTTTTACTTTTTGGCCACAAGATGGCACTACACATAGTTCCCGATTACTGTAAACAGTAGATGGGAACTAGTGTGTGCTTCTGTTTACTTTTGGTTTTGTGAATGAGAGCCGGCAGCAGCGAGATGCAGACTCTCATTCATCACAGGCACCGATTATGGAACGGCGGAATTGCGACGAAGCAAATGGAAATGGCGCGGCTGCCGCGAATGGCAGCAGTAAACAACTGTCCCTCTTTTGGAGGGACAATCCCTATTTGGGAACCCTGTCCCTCTTTCCTCCTCATTTGTCCCTCTTTCAGGACTTTGTCCCTCTTTCTATGTAAATATATATATTTCTCTACAAAAAATGTGTTTGATGGACTCTAAACTTTATTCCCATCCTTTAAATTGATATATTACTAATTTTCAAATGTTAATATGAAGGAAAATGAACCAGAATAGAAAGGACCAGTGTGGTTTGAATTATAGAACAACATATTTTTCTTATGAAATCTTTATGCTATTCGTGACTAGGGGTGTGATGGCGGCGTGATCAGAGGTGTGGCTTAAGTGTCCCTCTTTCTCATCTCAAAAAGTTGGGAGGTATGAGTATACATGCCGCAGATCCTCAACTGGTTAAGGAAATAAATATGGCAGCCTCTATATACTTCTCACTTCATGTCCCCTTTAATTTAATTAATTTGCGAGAACCTGGAAAAAAATCACTAAAAGTGCATGCGCGTACCTGCAATAACGCATCTGCTAACTCACTAATCTTTCAGTAACTCTTACTGTAGGCCAGTCTGACCCTAGTGAGGGATACAGACCCTTGTGGCAGCTAATAGTCACCAAAATTGCCTGAACAAAAAAGGCAGGCCAGAGGTGCAGGACCACTTTTGATCCCCAACTTGGGGATTTCCTGGTAAATAAGTCCCAATGTATTCACCTGTCCTGATCTATCCTGTTTTCTGTTTCAAAATGTTTATTGAACAAAAAACAGCTTAAAGGGAACCTGAACTGAGTAAAATTATTTAAAATAAACAAATGACGTAGCTGCAAATGAATATTGCATACTTATCTCACCATCAGTTCCTCTCAGAAGCTCACCATTTTCCTCTTACAGTGATCCCTTCCAGTTCTGACAATATTTAGTCAGAACTGAAATATACCAGTTGCTGCAGTTATATATCAGCTGCTTTCAGTTACAACTGAATTTGCAAGGTAATGTCTATGTTTCCCTATGGCTCAAGTGGGCGATATTACAGTTTAACAGTGTGCTGACCAGGAAGCTATTATGGGGTAGTGGCCATTTTCAAAATGGAGGACAGAAAATTCCATTGATCACAGTGGACAAACTGGAGTAGAAAGAGATTGAGGAGTAGACTACACAGGAGGCAAGTATGACTTATGGGTTCATGTTTATTTTGACTTTTAATTTTCAGTTCAGGTTCTCTTTAACAATGTGCAGTTGTACTGTATATCCAAGAGAAAAGTAACACATATGACAGTCACTATAAAAGAAATGTGCATCATTACAATTGCGGAAAAATGAACAGGACCAGGTGAGGCTTGATAATAAGTACAGGACTCAACCTCATTCAATAATGGTGGGCCTAAGGTCTAATAAAGAACAGTAAGGCTGGTTTCACACTGCAAACTGGCGTTAGTAATGCGGTGCGTAGCGCCCACTGCACCACATTGCAATGCCAGAAACAGGCCTTCAGGGAACACTGCGTTAGTACACGGTGTTCCCTGTCTGGCATCTGTCCAAACAGGAAGTGATGCACGCTTTCGGTCTCTTCCTGTTTCAGGGATGCGGAAGTGCACAGAAGCGTATTGTAAAAATACACATGTGCGCCGCGACGTCACAATGCCAACATGCTTAAAGAACCCTGCGTCGTCATAGACTAACATGACTTCCGGGCTGACACAGATAACCGCAGGAGCTGCACAATAACGTAGGTTTGTGCCAGGGTTAAATCGGGCACTTCCGGTGCAGCCTACCGCAACGTGGGAAGTATGAACTTCCCCATAGGCTATCATTAGGCTGCAGTAGTAGTGCGTCAATTTGATGCACCGCCCCAGTTTGAAAGGGCCCTTAGGAGAATAGACTCCGGAGAGAAGGAAGAAGAAAAACTGAGAAAGAAAGGATTGGGAATAGGAATGAAAAGGAAGTGACGCAGCCCACCCACCTTGGTCAGCACTCCACCCACCTCTAGATCTATCCTGGTTTCAGCAATGGTTGGGCTACCTGTGGTCCCATGTTGCTGGCCCACTGGCTGGGATGAACCCATATATCTATAACATGGTTTTTCCAGTTGTTTGACAGCCGATTAATGAGCAGCATCAGTGCATTGGGAGCAGCCTATTGTTGAAGAAGCGTTGGTCCTTCCCACAGACAGTGCCATGCAGGCAGTACCATACTGATTCTCCGATTTTGGGGAAGAAAAGCTTATGTGAGACAGAAAACTGCATGCTTTTTGATTTGACTCTAGATTTGACTCTAGTTTTTTGAGCCAGAAAGGAGTGTTATCCCTTAATGGCAGTGGCACGGATGCCTGCTGGGGCTGCACTTCACGTTCTGAAGGCCCATCTTACAAGAGACATAACAAAAATGTGGCCATTGTGATCAGGGGCATAGCAATAGGGGTTGCAGAGGTTGCGACCGCATCGGGGCCCTTGGGCCAGAGGGGCCCGAAGGGTTCACCCTCAACTGCAGTATTAGCTCTCTATTGGTCCTGTGCTCATAATAATCACTTCTATAGATACTTTGAATAGTAGTAATCATTAATAAACTGTTCCCCATTCCCTTCTTGCACCTCTGACACTGTAGTTGTCAATAGCAGGTTTTGGTGCACCGTATCAATTGTTATGTATAGAGTGCTTGGGGGGCCCCAATGTAAAACTTGCATCAGGGCCTACAGCTCCTTAGCTAAGCCCAGGGGCATAACTAGGCCCCACCAGGCCCCCCTGCAGAAATTCTGAGGGCCCCCTCCCTCGGGGCCCGCTTGGGACCGTTTTGGGGGACTTGAGGGGTCGTAGCATGAGGGGAGAGCTATGGCCACATTCGGTGGGGAGGGGGGACGGTCCTCCCCCCTCCCTCACCTCGGGCTCTCCCCTCTGCGCTGCCCTCCAGCATCAATACATTTGGGTATGCAGGCGGCGGGCAGCGGCAGTTACATACCTTCCGTGCGCTCCAGCATGGAAGTTCCTCTATCTAGCCTCTGACGCGACTTCCTGTTTTATACTCCCACCCCCACCCCCCTGCAGTTGCATGGGCAAGATGGGCTGCTTTCCTATAGTTCGCCCCTGTTAGTGTGCCACTAGAGAGGAAGAGCAGTTTCTCGCCTTAGTGGCCTGAAAACTTCTGTTGTGCCATTTTAACTTATGATACCACTACCATGTCTTCTCTAGATGTCTTCTTTGTAAAAAAAATCAGAAACTACCTTAGTTCAGAAGTCCACAAATGCACACATTTTTAACCAGTTAAGGACTACAGGCTTAAACCCCCCTTAAGACCAGGCCATTTTTTTGCTAATTTGGCCACTGCAGCTTTAAGGCCTTGCTGCAGGGCTGTAAAACTCAGCATACAAGTGATTCCCCCCTCCCTCCTTTTCTGCCCACCAACAGAGTTCTCTTCGCTCCTGGTGTGTTCGTTTTTTTTTTCGTAAATATTTTTGTCTTTATTTTAGAAATAAACTTCCCTATTTTTTATTTATTTTTACCCCTTCCCCCCCCTCCCCCTGCCAGCCAATCAGTGCAATTTGCTGTCATAGGCTTCAGCCTAAGACAGCGGATCGCTGTCTTGCCACTCAGAGGGACAGCCGTGTCATCAAAGGCAGTACTGTACTATGTAAATAGACGTTTCGCCGCTGGAAGACTGATGACGGACCGAAGCTCCATCATCCAAGCGGAGATGCGTCCAAGCGGAGATGCGCCCAAGCATCATCCTCCGTCATCCAAGCGGAGAACACGCCCCCAGGACTTTACGCCGATCAGCGTTAGGCACTCCTGGGGGAGCCACCGCGTTCACGCCCAGCGGTGTCAAACAGGTTAAAGCAAGAGGGATAATGGAGACTGCCAAATTTATTTCCTTTTAAACAATGTCAGTTGCCTGAAGGCCCTGCTGATCTGTTTGGCTGCAGTTGTGTCAGAATCATTCCAGAAACAAGCATGGAGCTAATCTTGTCAGATGTGACAATAATATCAGAAACACTTGACATGCTGCATGCTTGTTCAGGGTCTATGGCTAAAAGTATTAGAGGCAGGGGATCAGCAGGATTCCTGGTAACTGGTATTGCTTAAAAGGAAATGAATATGGCAGCCTCCATATACCTCTTGTTTCAGTTGTCCTTTAAATCATGCTCCCCATCTCTCCATAATAGCAGGAAACATTAATTCTATCTGAAAGGAATTTTAGGAAATATCTCATTTTACTGGTCTGGGATCACATGACCAATGTCCACGCCTTCTTTC
The DNA here is from genome assembly GCF_040937935.1 of Hyperolius riggenbachi. Lineage (NCBI taxonomy): Eukaryota > Metazoa > Chordata > Amphibia > Anura > Hyperoliidae > Hyperolius > Hyperolius riggenbachi. Next base: position 224,490,317 of record NC_090654.1, on the reverse strand, counting down.
TAACTTGTAATCCAGGACATGTCCTTCTTATAAGATTCTGTGTGGGCAAATATCACATGTAAAGCCAGGAAGAAGACCAGAGGTGCCAAAAGAGTAAAAATAGGCTGTAAAATTGTTAAAAATGCTTGGGAGGCAGTGGTGGACTTACCTCCTATAAGCAGACACAAGAAACTGTCAATTAATGAAACAAGTAATTTTATTGGCATACTCCACAATAGGTTGCAACGCCTTTCGCAGGCAATCTCCTGCTTCCTCAGGCAGTTAAAAGGGAGAGCATACAACTGTGAACAGAGGCAAAACAGGGGTGACTTCTTAATCCTGAGTGGGGTCAGGACAATCTCCCCACCTGCCTGCACAGTGGTTGCCTTGGAGGTAACCCTGGTTTGTGAGTATATAATCTTCTACTCCATTCATATTCCATATTTCCAGTACATACTACACTATATTGGGCTTTCTGTGTCATCTCTTTATTTATCTCATGCGGTATTTTAACACATTGTTTGCAATTCACCACTGTGAGAGGATAGAGAGAGGAGTGTTTTCAGTAGCAGGCGATAATGGAGCGATATAGATGCCAAAACCGAGTGATAAATGGTCAGTAGTTATGCGGTGTTAATGATTTGCATGCAATACTTTGCCTCTCTGGATGCTGGAAGTAAAGGTTTGTGAGTAGGAGGAAAAGGTTATTACCAGCACATGACCGCAGAGGGTTTCCCTCCCTGTTTTTTTGACACTCTCCTTCCATTACAAATCCCTCCCTCTGTTCTGCATATTAAAGGGACTCCGAGCAGTGCAGAAACTATGGAAAGATGCATATCATTTTAAAGCTCTCTTTCTCCTCTTTCCAATGATATATAAACCACCGCCCGATTGAAATTGTCGCGAAAATAGAGAAAACTAAAAGGCGTAGGGCGACGATTTAGGTGTCGCCAGACAGAGAAGAAAGAGAGCTTTAAAATGATATCCATCTTTCCATAGTTACTTGTATTACACAGGGCGACTTTTTCCTAAAGTCGGCAGCTTCATTCTGCTGAATAGAGCTGCTGACACTGGGGAAAGTGTCATCCTGTGTAATACAAGTAACTATGGAAAGATGCATATCATTTTAAAGCTCTCTTTCTCCTCTTTCTGGCGACACCTAAATTGTCGCCCTACGCCTTTTAGTTTTCTCTATTTTCGCGATTGAAATCGCGGCCGCAGCAATTTCAATCGCGAAAACTAAAAGGCGTAGGGTGGCGGTTTATATATCATTGGAAAGAGGAGAAAGAGAGCTTTAAAATGATACGCATCTTTCCATAGTTTCTGCACTGCTCGGAGTCCCTTTAAGCATATTAAGCAATATTAAGTAGATGGGTGAAATGGAGGAGGTATTTGGATACATTTTCACACTCCCTTCCGATTAAAAATGTATTCAAATTCTTTCTTCGTTTCGCCCATCCACTTAATATTGTAAATGCTTAATATTGCTTAATATTTTAAATAAACTGCTCTCTGGTGCCTGAAATATGTACAGTATAAGCTGTTACTTTGTGCTGCTAGTAAACTAACTGCAGAGTTAGTTGCAGCAGCTGTGATAAAAACCACATATCGCCAGGTACATGCAGGAGATAAATGAGATCTAAAATAACAAATGGTCACACCCCCTTTTTTCCCCTGGTGAATTGTGATTTTGAGAAAAAATAACGAATAACTATCGCCTATTTATCGCACGAATTTCACATGAATTTCTACCTGTCGGTATTTCACCCTATACCTCTGGAGAATTGCTATTTTGAGATATCACAGGAGGTAAATTACTTACCATGCGATAAATAGGTCGGTAACCTCTAGTGAATTAAGGCCATTATCTGGAACATTCAGTTGTCCTTTCAGATATAACTAACAGCAACTGATATATAACTGACGGCAACTGATATATTTCAGTTCTGACAACATTTTGGCAGAAAGAAGCATTACAAGAAGAAAATGGTGAGCCTCTGAGAGTAACTGGTGGCGAACTAAGTATGTAAAATTCATTTGCAGGTACATCGTGGGTTTATTTTAAATAATTTTACTTGGTTCAGGTTCCCTGTAAGGCCTAGTGCACACCAAAACCTGCTAGCAGATTCGCAAAATGCTAGCAGATTCTGAAACGCTTTTTCATATTTTTCTGTAGCGTTTCAGCTAGCGTTTTGCGGTTTTGTGTAGCGGTTTTGGTGTAGTAGATTTCATATATTGTTACAGTAAAGCTGTTACTGAACAGCTTCTGTAACAAAAACGCCGGCAAAACCGCTCTGAACAGGCGTTTTTCAGAGCGGTTTGTGTTTTTCCTATACTTAACATTGAGGCAGAAACGCATCCGCAATCCAAAAAATGCCTCACCCCGGGAGTATGCGTTTCAGCAAAACACCTCCCGCTCTGGTGTGAACCACCCCATTAAGATACATTGACCAAGCGTATCCGCAGCCGCAAGCGGCTGCAGAAACGCTGAAAAAGCCGCTCGGTGTGCACCAGCCCAAAGATAGAAGCTGATTGCATTTAATTCAAGCTTGAATTAAATAGCCATTCTTCACAGCTAAAGAAACCGATGCTGTATGATCCTGAAATGTCCTCTTTAAATTATGCTCTGCAACCAGATGTGCACAGACACCTTCTATCAAAACAAAACTGAAACGGCCAGACATTAAGATGGCTTAACCGGTCCATTCATAAGTGAGCACCGCTATTTGGAGTGTGACTTTATTGGTCACAGATGTACAGAGCAGGCAGGTGCAGCAAGAATCCCCTCACTGTTTTCCCACAGCTGCCAGGAAATCCCCAATACCATTTCCACTGTGTCTGAAGAGTCAGCAAACAATTATACAGCACACTCCTGATGGCACCAGGATGCTAAACTAGCCGTCAAAAGTCCTCAAAATGTGTCTCCAATGCCTTCCAATAAAAAAATGCTGCACCTATACAGACTGATACAAATACATTTCATTTAGCACAATTAGGTTATATCAGTATAAAATACAGTCGATGTAATACATATTTGAGGTGCAGTAGGCCTGGACTTGCTTTTGTTCAGATAGGTGTAGGGCATACATGTCAAACTCCGGCCCATGGGCCAAATCTGGCCCTTGGAGCCATAAGATTTGGCCCTCAGGTGGTTTCTCCACTGTGCATTATGTTTGGCCCACTTAGGACCACCAGAGAAGCTATATTGGAGGGTAAGCCCTAGATCACCAGGGAAGCCAAATAGAGAGGGGGAAAGCAATAGATACCATGGAACTGTATAGGAGAGGGAGGGGGCCACTAGACACTAGGGAACTGTATAGGGAAAGGAGGGAGGGAGGACCAGTAAACATCAAGGAATTGTATAGGGGAGGGAGGGAGAACCACTAAACACCAGGGAACTGTATAGATGAAGGATAAGGGCCACTAGACGCCAGGGAACCATATAGGTTAAAGAGGGGGGTTCTAGACAGCAGGGTACTGTATAGGGAATGGAGGAGGGCTATTAGACACAAGGGAATTTTATAAGGGAGAAAGGTGGCCACTAGACACTGAGGTTGGCCTGCGACTTGGTCCCAGAGCTCAATTTTGGCCCACTTTGTATTTGAGTTTGACACCCCTGGTGTTGGGGAAGCACATTTAACAACGTATTAGTTTGAGTTAGGTTAGATCAGTGTTACATAAAAATACATTGCATCTATAATTGTTCCAATCTGCCACTCTACAACAAAAGGATATTTTCTCATATGATCAGTAAATCCCAAATTCTCAAAGAATTATAAGGCTAGGTTCACAGTGGTCCATTGCATAACACACGTGCAATATTGAGTGTGAACTGCAATTGGTGACTAGACATAGGCTTTAATGCAAAGCCTGCATGCAACAAGTTAGAATAGCATGATCTGTTTGCAGGCCCATAGACTTGTATGTCCCCCCCCCCCCCCACGGTGTGCATGTGCAGTTGTGGGCAGCAACACAGTTGTGGGTGGCGACTGAGTGCGCTGTCACTGCACAGTGGATTACTGTGCTTTACTGTGGGCGGCACAGGCTTTAGTGTGGGCAGCAACTTAGTGCAGCGTCACTGGTGATGTTCACATTGTGAGCGGGGCTTTGTGCGGTGGTTTGTGCGTGCTCGCAGGTACAGCTGTGCATCTGCAGGTAAAGTTGCATCCATGTCATTGTATAGTTGTGCTACTCACAGACTACTGAAGCAAATACTGTAGACGATTAGGACAGCCAGATAACTCATTTTTTAATAGCAGCCTCACCATTCCTATCAGTTCTAGTAATAATAAATAATAATAATCCAAACATTTGTATAGCACTTTTCTCCTGTCGGACTCAAAGAGCTCAAGAGCTGCAGCTGCAGCTCAAGAGGCCACCCTGCAGTGTTAGGGAGTCTTGCCTTGAACTCCTTACTGAATAGGTACTTGACCTAGCTTAGCCAAGATTCGATTTGAACCCTGGTCTCCCATGTCAAAGGCAGAGCCCTTAACCAGTACACTATCTAGCCACCAGTAAGCAGCAGAGGACAGTTCAGATCTGACTCTATGGGGTAAGGGGGTTGTCTGTCTAACATCAGTACTGAGCGCTAAGGGCCCATTCACACTACAAGAGCTTTTTAAACGCTAGAGATTTTAAAATCTCTTGCTAATGCAATTCTATGGGTGATTTTTACAAAATCGCATCACTCCAGTGTGAACACTCACATAGGATAACAAGAGCTTTTAAAATCACAAGCCCTTAGAAAAGCTCTTGTAGTGTGAACAGGCCCTAAGGCCTCTTTTCCACGGACAGTTGATAGGCAGTTAAATACCTTTCAAACGCTCACAACCTCTTGCTGCGGCCTGGTAACTTCTCACTACTGCCTGGTAACTGCTCACTGCAGCCTGGCAACTGCTTGCTGAGCACACAGTTCAACAGTCTGTAGAAAAGAAGCCTAAGGCCTTTTTTCCATGGACTTTTGAACATTGTGCTCAGCAAGCAGTTACTAGGCAGCCGTGAGCAGATACCAGGCAGGAGTGAGCAGTTGTGAGAGTTTGGCCTCTTTTCCATGAACTGTTGAGCTGTGTGCGCAGCAAGCAGTTACTAGGCAGCAGTGAGCAGTTGTGAGAGTTTGAGAAGCCGATAAACTGCTTACCCTGCTCATACACAAGTCTTGGCGGCATTAATTACTATCTCCCCTCCAGGCCACCATGGATAGTGGGGTAAAGAGGTTATTTGGCTTCCAGCTATTGCTGGCGGACGAATTGCAGTGTCCTTGTAGGTGCCCAAATCAGTCACTGAGCGCTGCTATAGCCATAATTCCTATTACGGTCTACGGTGGCATCGGCTGCGCTCAAATCTCCTGTGCTGTTTTTACACTGATCGTATTGTACACTGCCCCACTGTGAGCGTGGCCGTAGCCTAACTGCTTAGTCAGCTCAGTCATTAGTTTCCAAAACTGATTAGAGCTACGCAAAGGTCTGGTTCTACCAAATGGTACCACTTATTGGGCTACACTCACAAACGGCTGAAGTAATACTGTATGCGGTATGTATGATTTTATTTATGTATTTATTTTTTAAATCCTCTTTTTTTTCCGGCATGTGGGAGTCTGTTGCCGAGTTACCAAACTATTTGAGAATGGGACAATAATTAACGTATTAAGCGCAAAAATCAGTCATTTACTTTACTAGTCAGTAATTTAACTTTTCCAACCTGTAGTGAATTGACTCATTTCTAACTTAAAATAAGCTGGGTTTTTTTTTGCATTATCGAATGTGTTAATGCATTGTGAATGGAGGCCCTTGTGGAGCAAGAAGACCAAAAGCTGAATTTCAGCTCTGATCAACCGAGATCTACAGATGATAAATAAAATGCTAATAATTGTGACTTCCATGCAAATTTAGGCCTCCTTTCCATGAACTGTTGAGCTTTGTGCTCAGCAAGCAGTTACCAGGCAGAAGTAAGCAGTTATCAAGTAGCAACGAGCAGTTACTAGGCAGCAGTGAGCAGTTGGGAGAGTTTGAGAGGCATTTCACTGCCTATCAACAGTCTGTGGAAAGGAGGCCTAAATGTAAAGTATAGTATATAGGTAGCTTGGTTAGTGAGCCAATCAAATTTTGATCTAAGCTGCTTGCAATTTACTTTAAATTTGCACGGATGACATTGGCCTCCATTCACAATAAATGTGCGGTAAATACATTTTTGACAGAAAATTACCAGCGGACATTACAGGTTTTTTTTCCTACATGCACATTTTTTTTCTGAGTGTGAGTAAAGGTCGGTAAAAAATGCGGTAACAAGACTGTAATAGTTCAAAAAGTTGGTAAACTGTCATTAAAACTGCTTAAAGGACCTCTGTCGCTAAAATCTTAAAATTTAAAATACATGTAAACATATACAAATAACAAGTACGTTTCTTCCAGAGTAAAATGAGCCATAAATTACTTTTCTCCTATGTTGCTGTCACTTACAGTAAGTAGTAGAAATATGACATTACGACAGATTTTGGATTAGCCCATCTTCCCATGGGGGGTTCTCAGGGTTTTCTTTATTTTTTAAAAGCACTTAGTGAATGGAAGTTGCTCCGCCCAACTGCCAAAGAAGTGTACGGTGAGCAGGGAGGCTGGTGAGCATCATTGTATAAATCTTTTTCAGGGAATGTCTTTATAAAGAATAAAGGCCATGCTGAGAATCCCCCATGAAGAGATGGACTAGCCCAAAACCTGTTGGTAATGTCATATTTCTACTACCTACCTACTGTAACATAGGAGAAAATTAATGCATGGCTCATTTTACTCTGGAAGAAATGTACTTCTTATCTGTATGTGTTTTAAATTTTAAGATTTTCGCGACAGTTCCTTAAGGGCTCTTTCACATTAGGGTAGATTTTCTGCGTTTCAACGTAAAGGGTAAAGTTTGCGTTACCCAAGGTGAAATGAAAGTCCATAGACTTTCATTTTAGCTTTCAGATATATAACGCAGCCTTTTTGTGCGTTGCGTTACACTGCACCCAGGCGCAGTTTTTCGTCCGACGCTAGCTTTATGCGTTACAATGTTAGTCAATGTAAAACGCACACTGTGACGAATCAACGTTTCTTCGTCCTAAATAGGTAGTTAGAGCCTTATGAAATATCCCCTGTTGCCACTATTAACAAAATGACAACAGATAGGGAAAGGCTTGGTTTATAAAAAGACCAGGGAAGCCAAGGGTTAACAGTTCCTCTCCCTGGTCAAATGTAACAAACCCTGGCTCTTTGGTAGCTTCTAATTACATAGCTTCCCTCCAAGGGTGGAATTTGTCACCTAGCCTTGCTGGGGGTTATACAGCCCATAAATCACAGATAAGGCTGACATATATCGTAAACCCCAAGTTTCTGGCAGAATGGTGTCTCTAACATTCTCACCTCCACACAAAACTAGCAAATGCCCAGATCTTATCAGTTTCTCTCTGGAAGCAGCTGACCTGCTGTGACCTCAGGAATCCCAATATTCATATGTTCTCCATATTTCCTTCATAATTCCTGGCGTAGCAGATCTCCCTGCCCATGAAATCTGCACAGGTTATGGGATTCCACAGGGCGCTGGTTCTGACAGGTTTACGGACCAATCGGACTGCCAGATCTAGCGTAAGATTGTTTTAAAATAACCCTCTAATACCCCAGGGGTCTGACCCCCCAAGTTTGGTATCAACGTTCTTGATAAATTCTGACAAACCTAAAAATGTTATTAGATTTAACATAACTTGTACGGTTTGCAGGTTTCCACACTTATCATGATTCAGGTAAATTCTTGCTTCTATGAGAGGGGCAGAGACCTACTGCTGCAAAGAGGTGTGTGATCCATGCCCCCTAACCCCTCCTTGCTGGAGTGGGGGCTATAACCACAGAGAGCCCAGAAAGCTCTGCGTCCTTTACCTTCAATCTGATGCCGAGTAACATCCTGGCAGCCCGCAGGGACACGGGCCAACCTCCATCTTGGAAATTCTAACAAAGGCCTGTTGGCCGCATGGCAACCGCCATTTTGGGACTTTCGCCAAAGACTTGCGATTGCCGCATGGACTACCAATAACGGTATTTGAACTGTATATAATCAGACATTCTGTTCATTCTGTTTCTCTTCCTCTCTTCTCTCTGTCCAATCAATCTATTCTAAAATAAGCTGTGTGTATGTAGTTTAGAAATAAACTAACGATTTTATCGTTCAGTCTTGTGCCTGTTCTGGTCATCTGATTGCTGCTATAACGAATCTGCCCTCTGAAGAGTCAGTCATACTACCGCATTGTTTTATGATTTGCTTATGATTGTTGATTTGCTAGCTAGGTTGTAAATAACCGTTTCTTCCTTCTAGGATTAGCTAGTACCAGATTTCCTGTGCGAAATCGATAACTTTCGTTTCTCGATTGTAAATACAATTCGAGATTGCATCATATAGGGACCCAGTAACCTTTCTTCAACGTCACATTGCTCACAGTCTTTAAGCCGTCGGAAGTGACTATTCCCCGAACGGTGACTTGAGCGTGTTGAACGCGATTGGGCTGGCTACCGTATTATGATAGCGTTGGAGACTGTCGGCTCCATACAACCCGACAGTGGTGGCAGTGTATTTACCCGATTTCCAGCGCGAAATCGATATTTTTAGTTTACAGATTGTATATACAATCAAAATTGTACATGTATGGGCACCTCTAACCAATCTTAACCGTTTACTACGCACACAGTGAATTTGCCTCCAGCAGTCTCTAGTGCATGAGACCTGCATGGCAACAGTGGCCTAGTAATACGGGATTGGTGGATGTTTGTCCCATTACATATTGTCGGCAGCTGCGCGACCAATCTTTATTGTCAGTCTGTTCACCGTACTTCCTGCGTATGCTAACGGGAGCAGATTAGACGGGATTGGCACGCTCTGTCGCCCTTTTCTTCTTACCTCTGACGATCCAGCAACCGGTCTCGTTGTCCGTCTGCGCCCGTACTTCCTGCGTACGCTAACGGGAGCAGATCTCGACGGGATCGCGGGGCTGGATTGTCACATTGGTGGGCAGTGGTGGTGATAGCACACCCCAAAACCAGGCATAGCCAGCTTTTGGGAAATCAGAGCGCAAAGATCTGACAAACTCAGTCTTTGCAACCAGAATAATAAGACAGTGGTCGCTAAGTATCCTGTCTTGCAGAACCGAAGTTCTGGGCACAAAACGGTACACATTGATAGCAATAGATTGGTCTACATTTCCTAACTTTCTCTTTGCTATACCCTATTTTTTCTTGTACTTTTCTCTTCTGAATGTCTGATTCAGTTCAGTTTCACCAAAATTGGTCAGTTCCTAGCTTGCATGCCCTCTGCGAATCGCACGGCATTGCTGCTTGCAGCACAAGCAAGGCTGAGCTGGTGGCATAACCCCAGAGATGGAATCCTTGTCGCCACCTTGCTTAATGCCTCTATTACCTGCAATCCTGATACCCCCGGAGTGGTTGGCAAACCTGACCGGCGAGGATCTGCGCTTGTACCAGGAGTTCCAAGAATGTCAGCGCCAGCATGAGGCAGAGATGCTCCAGCATGAAGCACGGATGCTCCAGCGTGAAGCAGAGCACCAAGAGCGACTGCGCCAGTGGGATCTCCAGGACAAAGAGCTACGGCTCCAGCGTGAATTGGAGTTGGCAAACCTGACCGGCGAGGAACTGCGCAGATACCAGGAGCACCGAGAGTGTCTGCGCCAGCGGGATCTCCAGATCGAAGAGCTACGGCTCCAGCGTGAATTGGAGTTGGCCCAGCTAACCCAATCAAATCAGCACTCTTCACTATGTGTTTCGGTGGAGAGATGCGAACCTCTACCCGTGACCCCCACAGCAAAACTTCCTGCCATGGAAGAGGGCACGGAACGAGACTTTCCTGTGCGCACCTCTGAGAGGGCGTACCATCAGGTTCCTGTACCTGACAGCCAGAGAACTCTGGTGCTGGACAGTCACAGAACACTGTCCCAAGACTTGGAAGGAGGTAAGCCTACTGCATTTGCTCCTCCTGGTCCAGTGAGCTTTGTGCCACTGAGACCTGCAGCTGCTGCTATTGCTGCACCCCAGTCTGACACACCTGCCATTCGCACGTGTAATCTTTGTGGCGCAACTGGCCACATAAAGTTCTTCTGTCCCAAGAGGAAGAGAACGACCGTCCCTAGCCCGAAGATGGCTAGCAACCCTGATCCGTCACCTGCATCACCCCGTGCACTGCCTGTCAGCGTGTCAGAGATGCTCTACGGTTCCGGAAATCGTCACAGTGCTCCAGTGGACGACCAGATCATCTTTTGCTCCAGTGCTCCAGAAGCAGATGTTTCCTTGGTCTGTTCCGACCTTGCCACAGAGGAAGATATTCTCCCACAAAAGCTCCTCACCCTGACTGAAGTCAGGCCCAACCACCACAACCCTGTTATCCCAGGTCCCGAGAAGGCCGGATGGGGGGTGGGTTTTCCAGAGCGGGCTGTTGCTGAGTTTCCCTCTCCTCCTGTGCTTGGCACTGATCTAGGCACGCTTGTGTGCCCTTCGGAATTTTCTGCTGATATGCAGGAGTTCCCAGCAGGACTCCCTGACCACCAGGTACTGTACAAGCCTTTGGGAAAACAGGGAGATGTCAAACCCTTACCTGCTATGGCTACTGTACCTAACGTAGTGTTGGGCGAACATCTAGATGTTCGGGTTCGGGCCGAACAGGCCGAACATGGCCGCGATGTTCGGGTGTTCGACCCGAACTCCGAACATAATGGAAGTCAATGGGGACCCGAACTTTTGTGGTTTGTAAAGCCTCCTTACATGCTACATACCCCAAATTTACAGGGTATGTGCACCTTGGGAGTGGGTACAAGAGGAAAAAAAAATTAGCAAAAAGAGCTTATAGTTTTTGAGAAAATCGATTTTAAAGTTTCAAAGGGAAAACTGTCTTTTAAATGCGGGAAATGTCTGTTTTCTTTGCACAGGTAACATGTTTTTTGTCGGCATGCAGTCATAAATGTAATACATATAAGAGGTTCCAGGAAAAGGGACCGGTAACGCTAACCCAGCAGCAGCACACGTGATGGAACAGGAGGAGGGTGGCGCAGGAGGAGAAGAAGGCCACGCTTTGTGAGACACAACAACCCCGGCCTTGCATGAGGGCAAGAAGCGTGCGGATAGCATGCTTTGTACCGCCATGCAGTCATAAATGTAATAAAGATAAGTGGTTCAATAAACAGGGACCACGCGGCAACGCTAACCCAGCAGCAGCAGACGTGATGGAACAGGAGCAGGCGCAGGAGGAGAAGGCCACGCTTTGTGAGACACAACAACCCAGGCCTTGCATGTGGACAAAAAGCGTGCGGATATAGCAGCAATGCTTTTTGCCGCCATGCAGTCATAAATGTAATACAGATGAGAGGTTCAATAAACAGGGCCCGGAAACGCAACACCATCCCAGATGTTCATTGGTCATGTTACTTGGTTGGGGTCCTGGAGTGTTGCGTAGTCATTTCCAATCCAGGATTGATTCATTTTAATTTGAGTCAGACGGTCTGCATTTTCTGTAGAGAGGCGGATACGCCGATCTGTGACGATGCCTCCGGCAGCACTGAAACAGCGTTCCGACATAACGCTGGCTGCCGGGCAAGCCAGCACCTCTATTGCGTACATTGCCAGTTCGTGCCAGGTGTCTAGCTTCGATACCCAATAGTTGAAGGGTGCAGATGGATGGTTCGACACAGCTACGCCATCTGACATGTAGTCCTTGACCATCTTCTCCAGGCGATCGGTGTTGGAGGTGGATCTGCACGCTTGCTGTTCAGTGGGCTGCGGCTGCATGGGTGTCAGAAAATTTTCCCACTCCAAGGACACTGCCGATACCATTCCCTTTTGGGTACTAGCTGCGGCTTGCGTTGTTTGCTGCCCTCCTGGTCGTCCTGGGTTTGCGGAAGTCAGTCTGTCTGCGTACAACTGGCTAGAGGAGGGGGAGGATGTCAATCTCCTCTCTAAAGTCTCCACAAGGGCCTGCTGGTATTCTTCCATTTTGACCTGTCTGACTCTTTCTTCAAGCAGTTTTGGAACATTGTGTTTGTACCGTGGATCCAGAAGGGTATAAACCCAGTAATTGGTGTTGTCCAGAATGCGCACAATGCGTGGGTCACGTTCAATGCAGTCTAGCATGAATTGAGCCATGTGTGCCAGAGTCCTACCAGAATCCTCATCATCCTCTTGTGAGCGTTGTGATAGTTGTTGTGATGCATCATAGTCGTCACCTTCCTCCTGGTCTGCTTCTGCTGACCATTCGCGTTGAATTGTGGAAGTCCAACGTGCACCGCTCTGGCCCTCGTCAGTGGTGGCATGAAATTCCTGCTCCAACTCCAGCTGTTCCTCCTCCTCTTCTTCGTCATAGCTGCTGGGGCCAGCGTTCCCTGAGGCGGATGGCCTGATGTTGGTACCATCACGCTGATCGTTTTCTCCTTCAGATTCCCCCAGTTGCATCATGACAGCTGTTTCCTTGATTTTTAACATCGACCTCTTCAGTAAACACAGCAGTGGTATGGTAATGCTGACTGAAGAGTTGTCACTGCTCACAAGCAACGTGGATTGCTCAAAATTTTGGAGGACTTGGCAGAGGTCCAACATGTTGGCCCAATCGGATCCACAGAAGCTTGGCAGCTGGCCGGATGCGCCTCGGTACTGCGCCGTCATGTACTGGACCACTGCACTCTTCTGCTCGCAAAAGCGGGCTAGCATGTGCAGCGTAGAATTCCAGCGCGTAGGGACATCACACAGCAAGCGATGGTGGGGGAGATTGAAGCGCTCCTGCATCTTGGCGAGTGCCCCCGAAGCAGTACTGGAATTTCTACAATGTTTGGACACTCGACGCACCTTCAACAGCAGATCGGGCACGCCTGGGTATGTCCTCAGGAACCGCTGAACTACTAGGTTCATCACGTGCGCCAGGCAAGGGATGTGTGTCAGCTTAGCCAACCTTAAAGCGCGAATGAGATTACTCCCATTATCACACACAACCATGCCCGGTTTCAGGTCCAGCGGTGCCAGCCACAAATCCGTCTGTTCCTTTATTCCCCTCCAAATTTCCTCCCCTGTGTGCTGCTTATCCCCAAGGCAGATGAGCTTCAGCAACGCTTGCTGACGCATGCCAACAGCTGTGCTGCACTGCTTCCACGATCCTACTGCTGCTGGGTTAGCGTTTCCGGATGAGGTACAGCTTTGAGATGCGTTGGAGGAGAAGGAGTCAGAGAGGTAGGTGCTGCTGTTATCCAGTGGGAGGGACGGCGGTGCAGCTGTTTGTGGCGTGGGCAACACCCGTGCCGTAGCAGGTGAGGAATCGCTGCCAGGCTCCACAAGGTTCACCCAGTGCGCGGTAAGGGAGATGTATCGACCCTGGCCGAACGCACTCGTCCAGGTGTCAGTGGTGAGGTGAACCTTGCAGGCAACGGCATTCTTCAAGCTTCGGGTTATTTTGCTGACCACGTGCTCATGCAACTCAGGCACTGCAGAGCGTGCAAAGTGGTAGCGGCTGGGAACCACGTAACGTGGGATGGCCACTGACATCATGCCCTTGAAGCTGTTTGTCTCCACCAATCGATATGGCAGCATTTCGCAGGCCAGAAGCTTGGCTATGCTGGCTGTTACTGCCACGGCCCGGGGGTCATTTGCTGGCAATTTCCTCTTGCGCTCAAACATCTCCGACACAGACAACTGAACCGTAGCGCTGCACACGGAAGGGCTGTTGGTTGTTGTGTTTGATGAACACTGGGAGACCTCAAGAGCACTACTCCGGAAAGTGTCAGCGTCGTCTGATGTTTGTGAATGTTGTGAACCACGCAATGGCTGGGCTACTGCTGCTGCTGAGGCGGGTCTGGTGAACCCAAGGGAGGCAGTGTTGTTTCTGGTACCCTGTCCTGACGCGTTTGCCCAAAGAGTGGGATGTTTGGATAGCATGTGACGGCTCATGCTGGTGGTGGAGAGGTTGTTAATATTTTTCCCCCTGCTCAGGCGGGTCTTGCACACCTTGCAAATCGCCATGGTAACATCCTCAGTGCAGTCTTCAAAGAAAGCCCAGACTTTGGAGCACCTGCCTCCTTGCTGGCGATTTCTGTTTGCTCATCTTTTGCCTCTCACTTGAACTTCCACGCTTGTGGTGCCTGAAATTGCGCGCCGCCTACCTTGTGGCACAAGGCGAACTCGTGCAGCAGTGTGTTCTTCAACAGACTCATCTGTGCTGCTGCTACGACGGCGATGTTCTCGTTCACAAACAAAATCTGGGTCTCTGTCCACATTGTCCATACCCTCCTCTTCCATTTCCTCAAACTCGTCATATGTCATTGTGGGCCACCGCCGTGGAGTAGAGCTCCCCACAACAACCTCTGCGCAGCACACTCCAACGTCGTCTTCCAGATCTTGTCGGCCGACCTCCTGCAATTGCAACCCCTCCTGCCCAAATTGCTCTGGGATTTGGGTTTCCGAGTCCTCTTCGGACTCGCCTTGTATTTCAGTGCGCGGTGCATTTCCCACAGTTAACGGTTGTGAATCCAGGCACAACATTTCTGGCTGTTCCTCCATTGACCTTTGAAAGGTGGAAGTTTGTTGGGCTGGGAATAGCTCCTGCGAATACCCCATTGTGTCCTGAGGTAATTCATCGGACTGGTTATCTGGCAGTTGTGTGCGTGGTGTCGCTGCCGGTTGTGTCAGCTTTGTGCCCACTGGCTCCTTGTAACTGGCTGAGGACTCGGACCTCGTGCGTGATGTGCTGGTGCTGCTTAACCCACTGCTGGACGCTTGAGAGGTCATCCAAGTAATTATCTGGTCCTGTTCTTTTGGATTTGTGAGGGTTGTTGTCCTGGACAACATGGGCGGTATTGAGTGGGTTTTCTTGGGTGCTCCCCTGTGGCCTGTACGTGAACCGTCAGGGGAAACACCTCTTCCCTTGCCCCTCCCTCTTTCACCGGATTTCTTCCTCATTTCACTTATCCTTACAGTACACGCTGACTGGCAGCAGTACAGTGGCAGTACAGAAATGCTATACAGTACCACTATTCCCAGCAGCGACACAGAGCACAATGCTATACAGTGACGGGTGAGCGGTGTACCACTATTCCCAGCAGCGACACAGAGCACAATGCTATACAGTGACGGGTGAGCGGTGTACCACTATTCCCAGCAGTGACACAGAGCACAATGCTATACAGTGACGGGTGAGCGGTGTACCACTATTCCCAGCAGCGACACAGAGCACAATGCTATACAGTGGCGAACGAGCGGTGTACCACTATTCCCAGCAGACACAGAACAGTACACAGAATGCTATATAGTGTGGCTGAACGAGCGGTGTACCACTATTCCCAGCAGACACAGAACAGTACACAGAATGCTATATAGTGTGGCTGAACAAGCGGTGTACTACTGTTCCCAGCAGACACAGAACAGTACACAGAATGCTATATAGTGTGGCTGAACGAGCGGTGTACCACTGTTCCCAGCAGACACAGAACAGTACACAGAATGCTATATAGTGTGGCTGAACGAGCGGTGTACCACTATTCCCAGCAGACACAGAACAGTACACAGAATGCTATATAGTGTGGCTGAACGAGCGGTGTACTACTGTTCCCAGCAGACACAGAACAGTACACAGAATGCTATATAGTGTGGCTGAACGAGCGGTGTACCACTGTTCCCAGCAGACACAGAACAGTACACAGAATGCTATATAGTGTGGCTGAACGAGCGGTGTACCACTGTTCCCAGCAGACACAGAACAGTACACAGAATGCTATATAGTGTGGCTGAACGAGCGGTGTACTACTGTTCCCAGCAGACACAGAACAGTACACAGAATGCTTTATAGTGTGGCTGAACGAGCGGTGTACTACTGTTCCCAGCAGACACAGAACAGTACACAGAATGCTATATAGTGTGGCTGAACGAGCGGTGTACTACTGTTCCCAGCAGACACAGAACAGTACACAGAATGCTATATAGTGTGGCTGAACGAGCGGTGTACCACTGTTCCCAGCAGACACAGAACAGTACACAGAATGCTATATAGTGTGGCTGAACGAGCGGTGTACCACTATTCCCAGCAGACACAGAACAGTACACAGAATGCTATATAGTGTGGCTGAACGAGCGGTGTACTACTGTTCCCAGCAGACACAGAACAGTACACAGAATGCTATATAGTGTGGCTGAACGAGCGGTGTACCACTATTCCCAGCAGACACAGAACAGTACACAGAATGCTATATAGTGTGGCTGAACGAGCGGTGTACTACTGTTCCCAGCAGACACAGAACAGTACACAGAATGCTATATAGTGTGGCTGAACGAGCGGTGTACCACTGTTCCCAGCAGACACAGAACAGTACACAGAATGCTATATAGTGTGGCTGAACGAGCGGTGTACCACTATTCCCAGCAGACACAGAACAGTACACAGAATGCTATATAGTGTGGCTGAACGAGCGGTGTACTACTGTTCCCAGCAGACACAGAACAGTACACAGAATGCTATATAGTGTGGCTGAACGAGCGGTGTACTACTGTTCCCAGCAGACACAGAACAGTACACAGAATGCTTTATAGTGTGGCTGAACGAGCGGTGTACTACTGTTCCCAGCAGACACAGAACAGTACACAGAATGCTATATAGTGTGGCTGAACGAGCGGTGTACCACTGTTCCCAGCAGACACAGAACAGTACACAGAATGCTATATAGTGTGGCTGAACGAGCGGTGTACTACTGTTCCCAGCAGTGACACACAATGACTGGGGGGGACCCTGGCTAGCGTGGCTGGAGCGCGAACTACCCTGCCTGCCTACCCAAAGCTAAACCCACAGACAAATGGCGGAGATATGACGTGGTTCGGGTATTTATTTACCCGAACCACGTGACAGTTCGGCCAATCAGAGCGCGTTCGGGTCCGAACCACGTGACCCGTTCGGCCAATCACAGCGCTAGCCGAACGTTCGGGGAACGTTCGGCCATGCGCTCTTAGTTCGGCCATATGGCCGAACGGTTTGGCCGAGCACCACCAGGTGTTCGGCCGAACTCGAACATCACCCGAACAGGGTGATGTTCTGCAGAACCCGAACAGTGGCGAACACTGTTCGCCCAACACTAACCTAACGCCGCTGGGCGGGAGGTACCCTCAGATTTATATGTACCAGCAACTGACTGTCTTTTATCCCTTTCTGCACCTGTTATTACTAATGAAATTGCATGTGTCAGTGATAATTGTGATAGAAACGCTGTACATTCTTTGGCCATTACATGCTCTATGGCCAGCCGCATGAACTCAGAGCTGACAGCAGGGATCCCCTCTGACAATTCTGACTTTCAGGCGGGTGACACACATGCTAAAAATGACATATCATGTTATGCAAATGCTTTTGATAGTGTTGTGCATGTTTGTGACAGTACGCTGGGTGACGCCTTCAGTGTCACCGGTAGTCCGGACTCAGGACTATCTGGAGGAGTCTTGACTTCCCCTGATATCTCTGACCCCCAGACCAATGTCAATATTGACGTGATTTTGATTTACCCAAAAGGTGATGTTTATTGTGGTGTACCTGTGCAGACAGACACACACAGTACTGTTGGTAACCTGAGCTCAGAGCCTGCAGGCATTCCTGTCAGCTCTGACCCCAGAGAGTTTGATTTTCAGCAGCTGACCTCAGATCACACTAGGCAGCTGGCTGAGACTTGTAGTCCCACATCCGTGAGGATACTACAGAGCGACTCCAACCTGCGTGCGCTTAGTGGCCAGACCGCTAAGCCGCCAGCAGTGGAAGCTCCACTACAGGTGTACAGGGAGAATGGTAACTACTCCAGTGAACCCATTCCCCATGTAACTGACACCCCAGGTGAAAGCACGGTCCATGTGGATCTGTTAGAAGCCCAGTCAGATAGAACGCAGTTAGTTCTGGGAGAGCACAGCCAATTAGAACAGGAAGACACAGGTTCCCTGCCAGGCTTGATAGCTCCCACACGAGAATTGGCGGATGATGTGAAAGTCACCCCCCACCTCTCGTACTCCCCAAAGGCCTCGCTGAAGCGCACTGCGCCCCCACAGCGAAATCTTCACAGCAACCCTGGGCAGGATACAACAGCTCACAGAAGGGACCCGGGGACTCACAAGCCCTTATGGCAGATCCCCTACCGCGCCTCTCCGGAGGTGCAAGCAAAAGTGAAGATGAAGTATGAGGAGATGTTACAGATGGCTGTCCTCCGCAAATCCTCTATCTCACCGACCACCAGGTTCTGTGAGGCCTATAGGATGCCGGACGACATCCCAGTAACTGTTGCGTATCCCGTGACTCCCCTCGGTGATCTGTTGGATTGGCTGGCATCCGCCAACTACCTAACAATCATTGATTGGAGCAACGGATACTGGCAGATTCAGAGCAAGCACGGTTGTACAGTCACGTACCCGGATGACATCCCTGTGTTCCCCCCGACTTGGGAGCAACACTGCGATCACTCGTCCCTGGTACTAGGACAGCTGTCAGCTGACAATCTGACCGTTGAACCAGACGCAGATCAGATTGTGATGACAGAGGTACAGGCCTCTCTGGGAACAGCGGGATACTACAGGACGTTTGCTAAGCCCTGTAGCCTCCTGATTAACCCACTGACCAATGCATTGGGTAAAAGGCAACCCCCCAAGGTCAGGCGCAACCCAGCCTTTCCGGATGTGGCGTACCAGACCCAGCAGACGGTGGATTGCTTTACTCAGAGTCTTGTTAACTCCTCCCCAGCTAATCTCTTAAAAGGGGGAGGTGTGACGAATCAACGTTTCTTCGTCCTAAATAGGTAGTTAGAGCCTTATGAAATATCCCCTGTTGCCACTATTAACAAAATGACAACAGATAGGGAAAGGCTTGGTTTATAAAAAGACCAGGGAAGCCAAGGGTTAACAGTTCCTCTCCCTGGTCAAATGTAGCAAACCCTGGCTCTTTGGTAGCTTCTAATTACATAGCTTCCCTCCAAGGGTGGAATTTGTCACCTAGCCTTGCTGGGGGTTATACAGCCCATAAATCACAGATAAGGCTGACATATATCGTAAACCCCAAGTTTCTGACAGAATGGTGTCTCTAACATTCTCACCTCCACACAAAACTAGCAAATGCCCAGATCTTATCAGTTTCTCTCTGGAAGCAGCTGACCTGCTGTGACCTCAGGAATCCCAATATTCATATGTTCTCCATATTTCCTTCATAATTCCTGGCGTAGCAGATCTCCCTGCCCATGAAATCTGCACAGGTTATGGGATTCCACAGGGCGCTGGTTCTGACAGGTTTACGGACCAATCGGACTGCCAGATCTAGCGTAAGATTGTTTTAAAATAACCCTCTAATACCCCAGGGGTCTGACCCCCCAAGTTTGGTATCAACGTTCTTGATAAATTCTGACAAACCTAAAAATGTTATTAGATTTAACATAACTTGTACGGTTTGCAGGTTTCCACACTTATCATGATTCAGGTAAATTCTTGCTTCTATGAGAGGGGCAGAGACCTACTGCTGCAAAGAGGTGTGTGATCCATGCCCCCTAACCCCTCCTTGCTGGAGTGGGGGCTATAACCACAGAGAGCCCAGAAAGCTCTGCGTCCTTTACCTTCAATCTGATGCCGAGTAACATCCTGGCAGCCCGCAGGGACACGGGCCAACCTCCATCTTGGAAATTCTAACAAAGGCCTGTTGGCCGCATGGCAACCGCCATTTTGGGACTTTCGCCAAAGACTTGCGATTGCCGCATGGACTACCAATAACGGTATTTGAACTGTATATAATCAGACATTCTGTTCATTCTGTTTCTCTTCCTCTCTTCTCTCTGTCCAATCAATCTATTCTAAAATAAGCTGTGTGTATGTAGTTTAGAAATAAACTAACGATTTTATCGTTCAGTCTTGTGCCTGTTCTGGTCATCTGATTGCTGCTATAACGAATCTGCCCTCTGAAGAGTCAGTCATACTACCGCATTGTTTTATGATTTGCTTATGATTGTTGATTTGCTAGCTAGGTTGTAAATAACCGTTTCTTCCTTCTAGGATTAGCTAGTACCAGATTTCCTGTGCGAAATCGATAACTTTCGTTTCTCGATTGTAAATACAATTCGAGATTGCATCATATAGGGACCCAGTAACCTTTCTTTAACGTCACATTGCTCACAGTCTTTAAGCCGTCGGAAGTGACTATTCCCCGAACGGTGACTTGAGCGTGTTGAACGCGATTGGGCTGGCTACCGTATTATGATAGCGTTGGAGACTGTCGGCTCCATACAACCCGACAGTGGTGGCAGTGTATTTACCCGATTTCCAGCGCGAAATCGATATTTTTAGTTTACAGATTGTATATACAATCAAAATTGTACATGTATGGGCACCTCTAACCAATCTTAACCGTTTACTACGCACACAGTGAATTTGCCTCCAGCAGTCTCTAGTGCATGAGACCTGCATGGCAACAGTGGCCTAGTAATACGGGATTGGTGGATGTTTGTCCCATTACATATTGTCGGCAGCTGCGCGACCAATCTTTGTCAGTCTGTTCACCGTACTTCCTGCGTATGCTAACGGGAGCAGATTAGACGGGATTGGCACGCTCTGTCGCCCTTTTCTTCTTACCTCTGACGATCCAGCAACCGGTCTCGTTGTCCGTCTGCGCCCGTACTTCCTGCGTACGCTAACGGGAGCAGATCTCGACGGGATCGCGGGGCTGGATTGTCACACACACTATGCGCGTTTTTAATCCGTTAACGCAGGCAATCAGTCCCAGAATGCAACAGAGGAACAATGTAGAAAGTTGAAAACTAAAAAAAAAAATTAAGGCTGCTTGCACACCAAGACGTTACAGGCGCACGTTAGTGCGCCTGTAACGCTCCCCCAACGCACAGCAATGTAACACAAGTGGGCTGTTCACACAGCCCACGTTGCGTTACATGTAACGCTGCACGTTCTGTGCAAAGTGCAGCATGCTACGGCGTTGGAGCGGCTATAGCCGCGTTAGACTGTTTGCACATGCGCAGTGGGGGGCGGAGGAGGTGGGGAGAGCCAGCTACAGTAGCCGCGCACATGGCTACTTAATATTCACTGCACTGGCGGGCGCTGATTGGCCGGCGGGACCACGTGATGCGGAGTGTCTCGCTCCGCATCACGTGGTCCCGCTGGCCAATCAGCGCCACTCTGGGAGACATTATAGGACTCGAGCCGCCTAACGCGGCTCACTCTACCGTCGGCTCTTGCAGCACCATACGTTGTGTTAGGTGCACGTTATGCGACCTTAACGTGCCACCTAATGCAACGTCTTGGTGTGCAAGAAGCCTAAAAATTACCTGCGTTTTTCTATGTGCTGTAACGCATTGAAAACGGATTAAAAATGCACACTCACTGCGGTGCAACGCATATTAAAACGCATACAACAAAACGTATGCTTTGAGCGTTCTCCAACGCAAGCTCTGATGTGAAAGAGCCCTAAGGCCTCTTTCACAGTGCGACGTTAAAGTCGCACGTTAGAAAATGTTTTAACGTGGACTAATGCACAGCAATACTAAGTCTGTGCAATATTCACAGTGCACACGTTGCGTTTGTGTGTAACGTGTAGCATTATTAGAAAGTGCTGCATGCTGTGCGTTACACATGTTATTAACTGTGTTGGACTGTTTACACATGCTCAGTAATGACCTGGAAGCATACTTTTCATTGCCTGTATGCGACGATAACAGGGCATAGAGTTTCGTTGTGACATTTTCGGGACGTTGCGTTGTTAGTTTGCGTTGCGACTTTAACGTTGCATCAAACTGCAACGTCCCACTGTGAAAGTAGCCTAAAATATCATTTTCTGTGAAAAAATTGGTACTTATCCGTTAGCCGGGCGCATCCGGCAGGTGGCGCTAATTACTATTCCCCCTCCATGCCGACATGGATAGTAGGGAAAGATGTAACACTGGTGGAGTTTTGTTGCCACCTAGAGGATGCGCCCGGCTAACGGATAAGTACCAAAAAATTCTAAAGTTCAGCAAACACCATTTAAAAAGCTGTAATTGGATGTAAAGGGAAAAATAGCGCCAGGTACTTACAGGTGATTAAAAAAAGGTTAATCAAGGAAGGAACAATGTGCTCTTTTCATTATGAATTTCATTTTTTATGGAATTTACATTTAAAATACATTTTTACCGACATGTTGCCACACTTTAATCACATTTTTACCGCACTTTTTCTGCAAATGGTAATTTTAGGTGGAAAAGATTGTGAATGTGGATATGGTCATACTTCAGTCGGTAATTTTCTGACACTTCATTACCACATGCGGTAACTCATTGTGAATGGAGGCTAATGGATGGTCAGTGTGTAATTTGATTGGTCCATTTTCAAGCTGCACAAGTTTGCTTGCAAAGTTTGCATAATCCTGCATCAACTCAGAATTATTTGCATTGCTTCGACCATTCTGAGTGGATACACAACAAAAAGTGTGGCTAAAACACAGAACACTGCCTGCCCAAGTATACAACAATGACATGCTAATCATTTCAAGCTATTATAAATGTATGCAAATATAGGCAGCTTGGATATAGACCAATCAAATGAAGCAGCTGCTACATTTAGGCCTCTTTTCCACAAACTGTTGATAGGCAGTGAAATGCCTCTCAAACTCTCACAACTGCTCATTGCTGCCTAGTAACTGCTTGTTGCTGCCTGGTAACTGCTCACTGCTGCTTGCCGAACACACAGCTCAACAGTTCATGGAAAAGAGGCCTTAATTTATTTCCAAGTGCATAAAATTAACATAATATTTGAATCAGCTCTGACTGATCTCATTGACCATCCCTATCTGAGTAGCACCGCTGGCCTGCAGACAAGAGAGGTTAGTTTGCATGAGGTAGAATGTTCCAGCAATAATTTTCCATGAAAAAATACAGCCTTCCAGGGCTGGTTGTGAGCGATTGCACTCAGTTTGCCGATTGGCAAAGCGATACAGCAGTGTCACCCTATGTGCGTTCTCACTGCAGAGTTTTGATTTTGAGAAAATCAAAAATGTGCTGCCTACCATTTATAGAGCGATTTTTCTTAAATGTGCAAAAACGCACAATCCTTTAAAATCGATCTGTAAATTGCTTTGCAAAATCGCAATTGCTAAGCACTTAGCGACTGTTTTGTAGTGTGAATTAGGCCTTACAGTGATTACTTGTTTATCAAGCAAACCTACCTCAACACTGCAATTCTGAAATGCAGATGCACAATAGCAAATGAACATAGCGGGCTTTATTCACAAAGCATGTTCTCACCTTAACATTTCTAAACAAGCAAATGAAGGAATAAAAACAGGATGAAAAATGCCTTAGGCCACATACACACATCAGACCATAGTCTTTTGAAAATAAAAGATCACAGACCAATTTTACCCCCTTCCATGTAGTATGAGAGCCATACCTACACAGTCTATTCTATGGAGCTGAACTCCCCATCAGAAAAAAATCTTTGCAAGATGCTGCACAGAAAGATGCTGTACAGACACAAAAGATCAGTATCTGCAAAAGATCTGTTCCTGCCAAACATCCGTTTCTGCCAAAGATCCGTTCCTGCAAATTGCATTCATAGTCTATGAGATCTGCAGATCATCATACACACCTTGTTTAAGTGACATTCATCTGCAGATCAGACCATTATCTGCAGATCTGAAAATCCATCCTGGTGGATCTGATCTGCAGATAAATGTCTGTTAAACAAGGGGTGTATGATGATATGCAGATATCATAGACTATAGGCCTCGATTCATAAAAGTGCTGTCGGTAAGGTAAAGTCGAGCGGGGAAACACCGCTGTCGGTATTTCCGCCTTCAGGGTGGTAATTCATAAAAATGTTGCTAGTTGTGACAGGCGTGCGGAGATATTCCGCTGTAGGCAGGCGTAAGGCTGTCGGGAGACTTGCGGAAACAGGAGAAGCAGGCGGAGTCCCTCCGTGCGGTTTTCTCTCTGCACGCTTCTCGCCACATCAGAGGTAGCGGTAATACCCGTCCGCATACCGCTACCTCTAATCTTTATGAATTGACTACTTGTTACTTTTGCTATGATAATCACCGTGCAAGGCGGTGATTTATCACTCTGCTCGCGAATGTCGGCTTTTCATGCGGAAAAAGCCTTTATGAATACAGATTTTGCTGTGTGGTCGGTAAAGTGAGCAGTTTTCAGCATTTCCGAATGCGGGAATGCTTTATGAATCGAGGCCTATGAATGCATTTTGCAGGAAAAGATCTTTTGCAGATACTGATCTTTTGTGTCTGTACAGCATCTGTGTGTGCAGCATCTTGCAAAGATTTTTTTCTGATGGGGAGTTCAGCTCAATAGACTAGACTGTGTAGAGTATGGCTCTCATACTACATGAAGGGTGGTAAGATTGGTCTGTGATCTTCCATTTTCCAAAGACTATAGTCTGATGTGTGTATGAGCCTTAACTGATATTAATTTAATCAGAATCAAGTGTTTCTTTTTGTTTTTGTTTTTTGTGGTTGTTTTGCTTGGAAATTCCTGTGACGTTATTTTATAGATTGAGAATTTTTTTTTTTGTGTGTAATTTATTTGGTTTTGAATGAAATTGTGATTCAAATATGTTTTGCACCGTTTTTTCCTCAAACCTGTCAAATTCCCACCACAATTCCTCTTCTGTGGCCCTATATGCACACTTGTGAGGTTACCCACAACTTTTCATGGTGATTACATCTTGCTGTTTGTGAAATTACCTCTGTAAGGCCTCTTTTCCACGAACTGTTTACAGGCAGTGAAATGCCTCTCAAACTCTCACAACTGCTTGCTGCTGTCTGGTAACTGCTTGCTGCTGTCTGGTAACTGCTTGCTGCTGCCTGGCAACTGCTTGCTAAACACACAGCTCAACAGTTCGTGGAAAAGAGGCCTAAGGCTTCCTGTGTGCTCAGCAAGAAGTTACCAGGCAGCAGTGAGCAGTTACCAGGCAGAAGTAAGCAGTTGAGAGAGTTTGAGAGGCATTTTACTGCCTATCAACAGAACTGTTTACAGGCAGTGAAATGCCTCTCAAACTCTCACAACTGCTCACTGCTGCCTGGCAACTGCTTGCTGAGCACACAGCTCAACAGTTCGTGGAAAAGAGGCCTTATAAAAACATCCTGCTAGAGCCTCTTAACGGCTCCAGGATGTTTTTATAAGGCCTCTTTTCCACAAACTGTTGAGCTGTGTGCTCAGCAAGCAGTTGCCAGGCAGCAGCGAGCAATTGTGAGAGTTTGAGAGGCATTTCACTGCCTGTAAACAGTTTGTGGAAAAGAGGCCTTAAAGAGACTCCGTAACAAAAATTGCATCCTGTTTTTTATCATCCTACAAGTTCCAAAAGCTATTCTAATGTGTTCTGGCTTACTGCAGCACTTTGTACTATCACAGTCTCTGTAATAAATCAATGTATCTTTCCCTTGTCAGACTTGTCAGCCTGTGTCTGGAAGGCTGCCAAGTTCTTCAGTGTTGTGGTTCTGCTATGCACTCCCCCCTCAGGGGGAAAGAAACACACAAATGATCTCTTGAGATTCAAAAGGAAGGCTGTATACAGCCTGCTTGTGTATGGATGTATTTTCTATGTGTGGACATACTGTACATCAACCTACTTCCTGTTTTGGTGGCCATTTTGTTTGTTTATAAACAAACTTTTTAAAACTGTTTTTAACCACTTTTAATGCGGCGAGGAGCGGCGAAATTGTGACAGAGGGGAATAGGAGATGTCCCCTAACGCACTGGTATGTTTACTTTTGTGCGATTTTAACAATACAGATTCTCTTTAAGGTGCGTACACACATGCGACTATAGTCGTTTGTAACGATCGTTCCCCGATCTTTACCAACGACGATCGTTACAAAAAACGAACCACCGACTATTAAGGCAAACGACGAACGAGCCAAATCGCTACAAAAGAAAGTTCTGTCTCGGCGGATTTTAACCAACGACTATCGTTTGCAAAAGTAGTACATCGTTGGAAACGGTCGTTCGTACTAGGCTTGACATGCGCATTTCACTATTTCTCTGTGAAACTTCTCATTTTTATGCGCAGGCGCAATAGTTGCTTTACGTGATGTAACGTTCGTTCTAACGATCAGATCGTTACACACCTTTTAAAACTATCTTTACATAGGTCGTTCTTTCATCAATTCAAAGTTTGTTCGTCATTCTCAACGAACGATCGTTGTCGCATGTGTGTACGTAGCATTAGTCAAGCAGTGCTGCTGCCACTGTGCACGTGAGATTAATGGGAAAAAAACACCATAGGAAAAAATACACCTTTATTTCCAAATTATTTTTTGTCACCGTACTTTGTACTAGGGACATAATTAAAATCTTGTGATAACCAGGACAAATGGGCAGATAAAATGTGTGGGTTTTATGTACAGTAGCAGTGTTTGTATTAAAACTATAGGGGGTGAAATTGGAGAAAGTGTATTTTTTAATTTTTTCCTATTTTATTCCCTTTAAAATGCATTGAAAATAAAGTAATTACTGCAAAAAAAATATCACCCCCAAAAGCCTTATTGGTGGTGAAAAGAACAAGATATAGACCATTTCATTGTGATTAGTAGTGATTTAAGCTATTGGCAAATGAAAGGGATGAGCAATGCAAGGTTGAAAATCGCTCTTGTCCATAAGGGTAAAAACCGCTTTGGGGTGAAGTGGTTAACAATATATGCATTACGATAGAGGCCACTGCAAGAGAGGGACATCATTTCCAACGCTGGGACAATTTGGGCTGGTGCACACCAGAGCGGTTCTGGAGCGTTTTTTAAAACGCTTGCAGGGGGAAAACCGCTTCACTCATGGAAGTGTAAGACTCCGCGGTGCACACCATAGCAAGAACATAGCGCTAGAATCGCTCTGAAATCTGCTTCAAAAACGTCTAGCGTCTTGAAGATCTGAGGGCTGGTGCACACCAGAGCGGTTCTGAAGCATTTTTTAAAATGCTTCAGTGTTCTCCCCAGAATTTTTTTCCAGCTGGGTTGCAAAAAAAAGTAGCCGGGTGGGGCAGTATGAGAGAATGCAGGGCCAGTGCCTTTCTGCACAATTCTGCTTACAGTATAGGAAGAGGTGAGCCGATGACAGCCGGGTGCTCACCAAAACTAGCCGGGTGGAGCACCCGGCTAAAATAGCCTGGGGAGAACACTGTGCTTGCAGAGGGAGAACCGCTTGGCTAATGAAAGTGAATGGGGATGGTGCACACCAAAGCAGTTCGTTTTTTCCACAAACGCAAACTCAGGGGCTGCTGCATTTTTTTTTTTAGATTTCTGAGGTGTTTCTGGCTCAATGTTAAAGTATAGGAAAGTGGAAAACTGCTCTGAAAAACGCTAGATCAGAGCGGTTTTTCCAGGCATTTTGTTACAGAAGCTGTTCAGTAACAGCTTTACTGTAACAATATTTGTAATCTGATACACAAAAACACTCCAAAAAAACACTAGGCATGTGTAGAAAACATGCCTAGAATCGCTCTGAAATCTGTTTCAAAAACCTCTAGCGTTTCGCAGATCTGCTAGAGCAGGGGTAGGGAACCTTGGCTCTCCAGCTGTTAAGGAACTACCAGTCCCACAATACATTGCAGGAGTCTGACAGCCACAGTCATGATAAAGGCAATTGCATGCTGGGATTTGTAGTTTTATCACAGCTGGAGAGCCAAGGTTCCCTGCCCCTGTGCTAGAGGTTTTTGGTGTGCACTGGGCCTTTCATGTTGAGCATGGTATGTTTTTGTTTTTTAGGCCCCTTTTCCATGGTCAGTTGATAGGTAGTGAAAGGCCTCTCAAACTCTCACAAGTACTTGCTGCTGCCAGGTAACTGCTTGCTGAGTACACAGTTCAACTGCCCGTGGAAATGAGCTCTAAAATTAAACCTCTTTTCCATGAGCAGCTGAAGGTGGTGAATTAACTGCCTGTCAGCTGCTCCCGTTCTGATTGGCCGGTGGGGATGGTCACCGATTTGCAAAGTCTTCCGAGTTTTTATGCAAATGTATGCAGTTTGAAAAATGGACCCAGGTTTAAATTGATTGGTCCATTTTCAAAGTGCATACATTTGCATAATTTCAGAAGAATTTGCATCTCTGTGATCATCCCTACCGACTGGGTGCTTGCTAGTAGGGATGGTCAATGAGATGCAAATAATTTCGAGTTGATGCAGAATTATGCACATTTTGTATACAATTGTATGCATCTTGAAAATGGACCAATCAAATTTTACCTCAGCAGGATTTGATTAGTTCATGGTCAAACTGCATAAATTTGCATAAGGCCTGGAACCCACTAGCAGCGCATTTCAGAGCATTTGTGATTTGAAAAGCTCTTGCTAATGTAATACTATGGGGTGGATTCATAAAGCATTACCGCATTCGTTAATGCAGAAAACAGCTGACTTTGCCGGGCACTTAGGAAGATGTCAATTCATAAACCCTGTTACCACATGAAAAGCTGAAATTACCGAGCAGTGAGGTAAATTCATAAACCAGACAACGAGCGGTAAAGCCACGAAGCAATACCGTCTGCTTTGAAGTGGCAAAAGAATGCGGAGAGAGTAGACTGTGGGAGCATGACTCAAGACTGGTGCACACCAGAGTGGTTCTGGAGCATTTTTTAAATCGCTTGCAGGGGGAAAACCGCTTGGCTAATGAAAGTGAATGGGATGGTGCACACCAGAGCGGTTTGTTTTTTCCACAAACGCAAACACGGAGGTTGCAGAGGTTGGGGCCCTGGGGCAATTGCCCCCATTTGCCTCTATGGCAGCGCCATCCGTAGCTGTCAGGCTTGTTTGTCACCCCCACCGCCTATGCCACTGTATCTGCCCAGGCTGCATTAAAGGGCTTTTTATAGGTAAGCTGTGCCTCGCTATCTTCTTTGCTTCCACTTGATGGTACATTCACATTGGCAGGTTACCAGGGCCGGCACTTTCATAGAGGCAAAGGGGGAAATTGCCCCAGGGCCAAGAGCTTCAAGGGGACACTAAAAGTGTCTACTCCCCACCCCTTCTCTGGGTATGAGGCTAATTTGCACTACCTCTGCCAGGGTTAATACGCAGCCAATGTCCAAAGCATGTGTGGTGCTGCCGCGTGTGTCCTGCCTGGATTAGGTATGCACACTCTACATTTGTGGGGGAAAGGAGGATGGAAATAATGGGGATCCCAACAATGCTTTTGAGGGGACATAAGATGGGCACCTGATGATATTGTGAGATGGGTGCAGCCTGGCAGCCAGCTGGGGACAGACTTGAAGGGGGTGGAGCGGTCAGTAGGGCCCCCAATTTACTTTTCCCCCGGGATCCCATAGTAGCTAGAACCGGCCCTGTGCATTACAAGTGTGGTGCACATTTCAAAATGCAATGGTTCCATCTGCACACTGTGCGGTACTGCATCATGTGTGTGTTTGTCTCATTGATCCATGCTTTCTATGTACTGTATGCTTCACTGTATGCAATGTCCACATTGTGATCCAACCTTATGGAGGAAAAAAAATTATACACTTTTTTTGCTGTGGATAGCGAAAGAGAAAAATGTGTCATGGCTAAAAGTCTACATTGTTTCCCCCTAAAAGTCCCTGATGAAGACTGCACCCTGACCTACGCAACGTGTAGGTGGGCAAGATCACATCCTGTGACCAACTAGCTTGTTTCTGCTCTGAGCTTTTCGCTCATTGCCGCTAATCACGGGTTTTATAATTGCCGCAGATGGCCGCGCCCTTTTTTTCCAGAGCACCTCTGGTGTCCATTTTACTGTTTTTTTGTTTGTTTTTTTTGACCAGAGGCACCCTCAGTATTAATTAGCTAGAGGTGCCTTCAAGTACTAGGTAGCTAGACTTCAAAATTCATTTGAATGCTTGATGTATTACTGCTTCTACATCTATGTGCACAACGCTTGAAATCATCTATTGTCACTTAACCATAGATTTTCCAACTCTTGAATGTGTTCACTTTGATTGAAAACTGGCTGAAGTGTATGCAGCTTCATCATCCATTACAGCTATCGTCATTGGATGGGACTGGAAAGAATTATCTGCTACAGCACTCCTATTGAAATTCTGCATGTCAAGGGCGAGAGCAGCTTCATCTGAAATGACTAAAACAGACACACACACTGGTCAAAGGGCTTCATCAAAAGAAACGTTATCATAGCAAACACAGATCTATGTTCCTCCTATACAAATCTTATTTTAAGTACATCCCTTGATCCTGCCCATCTAGCACAGTGCATACTTCTATCAGGTCTAATCTGTATTGAAATGCACTCCAAAAACAATAAAATGACAAATCACTAGCATGAGATAACAATACAAGAAACATACTCGAAATATTTCTCCGCCACTTCACTGCCAAAGTTGACAGCTCTGCAACGTGAGAGTCTTTTATGTGATTATATGGAAAAATAAAGAATGCAATCTTTGCTATCCATCAGTTGCTTTTTTCCCTCTCAGCTATATTAGTCTGGCTTCAGCCGTGTCTAACTGTGCCAATATCTGCACACTCTCTCTCCCGATAGGTGAATCATGCTTAGATTACATCTGCGAATATTGACTTCACAAAGCAGCCTTCTAAGAGATCTGCCAATACGTACTGTCTGAAACGTTAGCCAAGACCTCACAAAAGGATCAGTGACAGAGGTTATCAAATACCATTCTAAGCGGGCTTCGGGTGTGCCAATTTTAGGGTTTGCCTCCAAAAGAGTTGATTGGGGTCCCACACTTACTGGTTAGAAAAAAATCGTTTATTTTCCACAAAATCTATACAGAGAAAAACCACAGAAGCCTGTGGCTGTATCTGAAACTAACTGCATGATTTCTGAAGGGGATGGAGGAAGCCAGGATGAGAAATGGCTGTGGGAATATTTGGTTTTTATCTGTTCTGTGGAGAATAAACAAACTTTTAACCAGTAAATGTGGGACCAGAGTAACTTAACTACGCCCAGACTGGACTGTAGTAATGGATTTTAAAGGAACTGTAACCAAGGATTGAACGTCACAATGAGTAGCTGTAGCTGATGCCCCCTTTCCCATGAGAAATCTTGACTTTTTCCTTAATAAAGCTGCTCTTGACAGGACTAAAGATTATGCCACGTGTGATAAATTTAGGTAATCGGACACAATTTTGAATCGCTATGTCCCAGCAGAAAGTCATTTTTGTGTTTTTGTAGCATTTCTGCAATTTTTCAACCAAAGTTTAAGATAATAAAACATGATACAAAATTGCAGTAAGGGTATAAAAAGACATACAGTTAGGCCTAGTGCACACCAGAGTGTTTCAGCTGCGGTTTGCGATCCGCTTGCGGGTGCGGATCCGCTTGGGTAATGTATTTCAATGGGCTGGTGCACACCAGAGCGGGAGGCATTTTGCAGAAACGCATACTCCCGGGCTGCTGCAGATTTTGGATTGCGGATGCGTTTCTGCCTCAATGTTAAGTATAGGAAAAACGCAAACCGCTCTGAAAAACTGCACTTCAGAGCGGTTTGCCAGGCGGTTTTTGTTCAGTAACAGCTTTACTGTAACAATACATGAAATCTACTACACCAAAACCGCTACACAAAACCGCAAAATGCTAGCGGAAACGCTACAGAAAAAGCGTTTCAAAATCTGCTAGCATTTTGCGGATCTGCTAGCGGTTTTTGGTGTGCACCAGGCCTCAGAAAATAACAGTTAGAGATAACACAGGTATAAAGAATACAGTGTAGAAAGACAGTAATAGACCCAGACATTTCAGTATGACTATTTAGTACTATACTGAAGAATGGCTATGTACACATAAGACCCTAAGACTAAGGTAAGTAAATGAAACATCAGGTTTAATGCACTAAACTTTGAAATTAGGTGAGGCGCTCAACAACACAAATAACATGTCACTACACACAATACAATGGCAATACACAGCGTAAATAAAATTGTATATCAGAACAATATCAATTATTTCAAGGATATATGTACATAGCATTAAACAGGAAACAGTCCACCTGTGGAGAAAGACAGATAAAATTGCGTTGCATTAAACTTTCAAAGTCCACCTAGACTTGGGGGGAAGGAGATTTATCCTTAATAATCATATATTCCTTATATTTTGTCCACAACAGGATCCAGAACCACCATAGGTCCACAATTATTCTACTTGAAGCTTGATCCCACTTTTAGCTCCACCTAATCTGATAGCCAGATAAAATACGCTCACCAGCAGATGTGGCTGACTATATCACAAATCAGCAGGCAAAGCATATATGTATTGTAATCCCTCGTAGCAGACCGCCTTCTCCCTGAATGATGCTCAGAAAAACAGGGACAACATAGCGTAATCCAGCTTTAGCAACACACCATAACACCATAAGTGCTCCCTGCGTGACTTCAAACAGTGTGACACCATGGTGATATATGGATACGAATGCACGCTCACCAACTGAACTGGCTGATCCTGTGATGACCAGCTACAGCGCTTTCCTGTGGACCTATGGTGGTTCTGGATCCTGTTGTGGACAAAATATAAGGAATATATGATTATTCAGGATAACTCTCCTCACCCCCCCCCCCCCCCCCCCCCCCCAAGTCTAGGTGGACTTTGAAAGTTTAATGCAACGCAATTTTATCTGTCTTTCTCCACAGGTGGACTGTTTCCTGTTTAATGCTATGTACATATATCCTTGAAATAATTGATATTGTTCTGATATACAATTTTATTTACGCTGTGTATTGCCATTGTATTGTGTGTAGTGACATGTGGTTTGTGTTGTTGAGCGCCTCGCCTAATTTCAAAGAATTTTGTTAGGGTGTAGACACCCCCTTCAGTGCGGCGATCCAACACATCCTACAAGTTGTGAGGAACCTCATTCAAGTAGATTCAATTGTAACCGTTGGTGAAGCTGTGTTAGGAATGGATTAGTCACCAGCTAGAGGAGCGCACAGACCACTTATCCTCATTTAGTGCACTAAGCGCCAGTAAGACCAAGGGGACCAAACTTTGAGAAAGTAGTCCTCCCTTTTTGTTTAAAGAGTCATTTTTTTTTTTCAAGAAGATATACAGTAGTTCTTGAAGTCTGTTTTTGCGATGTTGAGGGAGGAAGACTCATTAAGGCCTTGTTCACATTTTTTTTTTTAAAGCGTTTTCTGACGATTTTCTGTGCCTTCGCTAGTTTTTGTGGGCATTTTTTGTAAGCGCTTTTGCAGAGTGCTTTCGTCTTTTGATCCTGAAAAAATAAATAAATTTAAACTCACACGCAATCGTTTGCCAAAGCGATTTTGTGAGCATTTTGCGTTTTTCCTATACCTTCCACTGAGGCAAATCGCCTCAAATGGCCCAAGCACCACTTTTCAAAGTGGATCGCAAACGACCCGCTCTGATATGAACTCTCTCATAGACAATCACTGCACAAGCGCTTTCAGGGCGATTTTTGAAAATCGCCCGCACTTAAAATTTTACAAAACCGCCTATAATGTGAACAAGGCCTTAGCGATTTGTATAGCGATTTCCCCAGCGCTTTAATGAATAAATACATTGTATTTATTAGTTTCCGGGGGGCAAAGTAATCACTTCCTGACTGACGTCAGGAAGTGATTTAAGAAAAGGCTCTGCTAAAGCGCTTACAAAAGCACTTAAAACACAGTGATTAGCAAAAAAATAAAATGTGCTGAGTGCGGGACGGGTGATAGCACAACGCAATGTGAACAAGGTCTTATCTAATTTTTATGGATTTGCAAATAGATTTTTTTTTCTTTATTCAGTGATTTAAAATGGTTTTCAGTTGTAAAACAAGCAAAAATGTATGTCAGCCGCTTTTAAGCAACTACTAACAGCCATCAGGATAAGGGAGTGAACTTTTGACAGTTCTCTGCTGCACATGTGCCCATTGACAAACTTCTCCTCCACAATCCTGGCTTTGAGTAGGCTTCATCTTTTCACAGCCTCTGATCCAGTCCTGTCTCCCTCTCTCTGCGGGGCTAGTTAATATTTGCCAAGACTTCACACCCTCAACCGTTTGCTAACGCCGACACTAATCACGTTACGGGGAGCAGGTCAGCAGTGAAGGAAGAAAAATTCGTGTGAACAAGTCCCTAGGATGGCCCTGATGCCTCACACCTGCATGGCCTATTCAGCTGCACTGTTTACACATTGTCAGCCACAATTAATTCTTTACAACAACGCTCTAGTGATTGCCCTCCCATTGCACAGGGACCCCATTCTGAGCTCTTGTGTATGTTAAATTGAGCATAGGACTCTGTGATTAAATTTTGTAACTCCAGTCCCCTCCCTCTCCAGATTTTTTTCTCCCCTGTTAATAAGGATTCTGGGGATTGTGAAATGCTGGCACTGGCGTAAAAAGTTAATTACAGACAATCAAAACTGGGAGAAGTAGAATTTATATGGTAAATATTCACCAGAGCACAAGGAGAGGTCTGCCCAGTTATGCATACTACGGATGCCCTGGGGCAAGCAAAGAAAGCCACTGCTAGCAGAGCAGAGCTGTCACAATGTATGAGCCCAGATGACTGAGGCTGTAAATAGTTTTTTACCAAAATGAAAGGACACATGAACTCTCCTCGGCAGTGTCAGGGATATATTCAGGACAAGATGACTGTTAAAAGTGGAGCTTGGGGGGCAATTAACAGTTTATAAACTTAATGTACACAGATATTCAAAAGAACAAAAAAAAAGTGAGTGTATGAAGGACAGAAAAATGTGTGAAGGTAAACGCATAAGACCCAGATATAACATAAATATATTCAAATTGACAATTTAATTTCTAAGCTAATATGGAAATTAGAGTTCAAAATGTTCAGTCCAAATGCCAAACAGTAATAGTCTACAAATCCTAAGCAAACATACGGCCTGTCCTGTGATTGTTCAACTCTGTGCTCTCAACCTGGCTTCTACATCTGGAGAACAATAGTCATCCAAAACCTATGGGTGACTACTGAGAGCTTTCACTTTTATGCTGGGCATACACTTATCCAATTATGCGCCGGATCGAGCCGCTGGCTCGATGCCAGCGCATCCCCGCTCGTGCGCGTGGATCGATTCCCGCTCATCCCCGCCGGCAGTCCTTATCAGCTGCTCGATTCCCCGCTATTGTCCGCCGGCGGGGATCGAGCGGGGAATCTATCCGGCAGGTCATCGGACCTGCCGGATATTATCAATCGAGCCATCAGCGGCTCGATTGTTAAGGACTAGAAACTCTGTGTATGCCCAGCATTAGATGCAGGTTACATGTGCTTTAAAAACTATGCTAATCGGAAATATTGAAGTAACACTGAAATGAAAAAAAAAGTATGATATAAAAACTACACTCTGTATTTAAAACTACAAAACCAAGCAAAGCTAATGAACGGTTCATGATGAACCCATCAACTTTCCTGCAGTAAAACCTTATCTGAAGCTCTGTCTCAATGTATAAGTGCTTCTGAAAATAGGACCGTCTCCGACTCAAGTTGGGTCGAACAGTGCAGAGAAGCTTTCAAGAAAACGTTATTATGAACGTATTCAATAAAAACAACAGCCTGCATTGACCATCATTTGGTCTATGCAGGCTGCTGTTTTTATTGGAATCGTCCATCATAAAGTTTCTACTTGGATTCACTGAACAAAGTGCGGACCTTTTTCTCTTGGAATTGTTCTGTTGAGTCACTGTCTGTGGTCAGGCACTGTCCGGATCCTGAGAGCCTCTGTCATGTTGGGAGCCATGTAATTAAACAGGAAAGAAGGTTCCCAAAGTTGGGGGTGATCTTGTGATACAGCAGGACTCCAGTGGATCTAAATATTATACTGAAGCGGAAAAAGCGTGAAAAAGGACAGCGCTGGGTGTGGGTGTAGGTGACCTGTAGCCAAAAGGAATGAAAAATGCTGCATCAGAAAACTACTAATTGGGCACTACAACCTGTACCGAGCCAATTCTAGTAAGCAAACTAACCATGAGTCTCCAAGGACATGCTTGGCTATAGAAAGACGTACTGGCACGCAAATGATATGGAAAGACAGATTGGCACTCAAAAAAATGGCTGCACAATCCCAAAAATAGGCAAAAAAAATTCCAACATATCAGCTGACCATAGTGGCCAACAGCTCAGGCTAGTTAGATGGTTTGGTCTATTGTGTTACCAATTGTAACTTTCCTAGCGACTCTTTTGGCTACTGTTATTATTATTATTATTATTATTATTATAGTATTTATATAGCGCCGACATATTACGCAGCGCTGTACAGTGTATATATATCTTGTCACTAACTGTCCCTCAAAGGAGCTCACAATCTAATCCCTACCATTGCCATATGTCTATATTACGTAGTGTAAGTACTGTAGTCTAGGGCCAATTTTAGGGGGAGCCAATTAACTTATCCGTATGCTTTTGGAATGTGGGAGGAAACCGGAGTACCCGGAGGAAACCCACGCAGACACGGAGAGAACATACAAACTCTTTGCAGATAGTGCCCTGGCTGGGATTTGAACCAGGGACCCAGCGCTGCAAGGCTGTAGTAATTGTTCTGTTGTGTATAGTGCTGTGATTGTTGCTTTTCCTTTTTTAAGTGGTTTGGTTAAAAAAAAACTAAATAAACGTCGTGTGTGTGTACAGTATATATTGCCTTCTGAATCACACAACTAGAATGAGGTGCTGCAGGCCAGTCCAATGCTAAGGGAAAATTAAAATAAACAAAGTCAAGCAAAATAAGAATGGATCTAGAAAAACATGAATCAATTTATGAAACCATCATATGCAACAAATGCAAAGTGTAGTTCAAAAGCACGCAAAAACGTCTAGATAATAAACACACACATTTTGCAACAAGATGCATTTGTTTTTATCCTTTGATGAAATATTTGATCACATTATGGTTAAAATAAAATAATTAATGTTCTGTTGATACAATTTTTATAATCTTCAAATCAGACAGCAAAAATAAATATAATGAAATAGTGCACTGAATAAATGAATGCTTCATTCTTTCAGAACAGTGTATATTTTATCTTCCTTTTAATTATACTTTAATTGCAAAACCATAGTATCTAGAGTGCTAATAATTTGTGCCTTTAGGCTTGTGACCTAATGGGAAATCTTGGCCTCCCAGCAATCCCTCTGCCACGCAGGTGCATAGCCACAAAGCAGTTCAAAGGCAGCATAATGTTATTTGCTAAACACGCCATCCTTAAGATTATCCCAGCTGTATTTTCAACATGTGGCAGAACACACAGGCTGAGAAATGGAAGCCTGACACCAGCGGCTTAATGGCACTGTGACCTTGAATGAAGCACCTTGTTTCACTTGGGGCCACAGGCATGTTTCATCTCACCTTGTGTTAATAATCAGCCTAAGTAAAATATATTGTGGAGATCCACCTGTTGGGGTAGAAAAAAATGAGTAGACTACAGAAACACACTGGTAGGTTTGGTAATTTTTTTTTTTTTTTTATAACTTTTTATATTCTGAATACAACAAACCCCACTTAAACTCAAGTACTCCTTAAAATACTTTTTCATAAAGTGTAGAATAAAAAAAACCTTGTGTTTTCTGCAGTAAAAAAGGGGAAGAAAGCTGGACCAGCAGTGTGTTTTTGTGTTTTTTTTCAATGAAGATGAACTACAAACATTTTTAACTTTTTTTTTTTTTTTCCCCTTTATAGAGTGATGCGAATTTATGAACAAAACATAACTACATAGTATTTGTATTATATTAACAACTTTTTAGAAGTCCCCAATTTAGACACAAAGGCCCATATTCAATACTCTTTTTCACCTGAGTTTTCTCCTAGGTGATATTTTCACAACTTGTCATAAAATCCCTTTTAAGCCACCAACAAGTAAGAAAATACTCAAAATAATTTTGATAGTACATTTTCATCAACTACTGGGTACGCTTTCAATTGTAAAATGCTGAAAAGCTGGTTTAAAGAGAAGATGAAAATTATCTCCTAAGAGATAACTCAGGTGAAACCGTTAAGGCTGCTTACACACAGGGACGTTACAGGCGCACGTTAGTGCAGCCTGTAACGCTTCCCCAACGCACAGCAATGTAACACAAGTGGGCTGTTCACACATGTAACGCTGCACGTTCTCCCGAAAGTGCAGTATGCTACGGCGTTAGAGCGGCTTAAGCCGCGTTAGACTGTTTGCACATGCGCAGTCGTGTTGGGGAGGAGCGGAGAGAGGCCAGGCACATGGCTAATTAATATTCACTGCACGTTGTGCCGGCGGGACCACGTGATGCCGCATGCGTCCAAGAGTACGCATCACGGACGCCAGAGTGAGCTGCACAACACGGCTCACTCTGACGTCCACACCAGAGAGCACCAGGCGTTGCGTTAGAAGCACGTTATGCGACCTTAACGTAGCACCTAACGCAACGTCTTTGTGTGCAAGTAGCCTAATTGCATATGGGCTAAAGACCCCTATGCACTTCACTTTTTCTCCTGAGTTTTCTCCTAGGTGATATTTACACAACTTGTCATCAAATGCCTTTTAAGCCACCAGCAAACAAGAACATACTCAAAATAGTTTTGATAGTATTTTTTCACTAACTTTTAGGTTCTTTTCAATTGTAAGTCATTTTAAAGAGAGTGTAAAAGTTATCTCCTAGGAGATTACTCAGGAGAAAAAGTAATTGCATACGGGCCAAAACGTTTGTGTAAATTCAATTCAGCGTTCGTGTAATTTTAATAATGCATAAACAAGATTGCAAAAAAAGAAAAAGAAACCTGCTGTAGTACTTATAAATTAAATGCTTTCTGCACCAATTCATAGATCTTTGTATACTACTTGGTGATGGCAATAGGGCATGGGAGATAGTGATAGCTCTAACAACTGAAGCTATGCCTCTATAAAGAAGAGTAGATTAAATGAATCTTCTTTTTAACAATGTTTATGAATAATCACTTTAAAAAAATCATATTCTTTTTAATGCACATTAATCTGTTTTTTTTATCTGGAATGTAAAAAAAAACCATACAATATTTTTTTCAATATAAAATGAGCAAATAGTGAATATTATCTAAAGTTACTACCTCGCTTAAACTGCTACTTTCTTACTCCAGAAATATCAATAAAACTGAATAAAACCACCTTCTTGAGGTGCATTTAATTATCTTGGAAATATAAAAAAAATCT